>NW_002987286.1:285881-288551 GCF_000006295.1 Pediculus humanus corporis | reverse complement strand
AACGCGGGTCGGTGGGTCTTCGTGCGGGGCGCCGGCCGTCAGGGGTAGGCCCATTCGGTGGGGATCGGATATAAGGAACACGGGGGGAAACGTTAGGGGGGCAGCCTCCGCGTGTCAGCCGGGAACGAACGGCTCCGCCGGGGAGGTTTCTCCAAATAAATCAGAATAGGTGCAAGGGGGCTCAGGACCTCTTGCTTAACTTGATAGGGACGTGGGGCGTCGAGATCGCGATGATCTCGGAGCCCCACGTCGTTCCGTCGGGGGGAGGGGGTTGTCGCGCCGGCACTTGGTTCGTATCCGAGGACGGCGCGACCGCGATCTTCTTCTCGAGCTCGGCGCCGGGATCCGAGACCTCGGGAATTATCCCGTGGGGTCGACTTCGTTATTGCAGGCTGGGGAAATTCGGTCGTGGTATCGGTATACGCGTCGCCAAATCGTCCACTACGAGTATTCGAAGATCAGCTACGGGCGATTTCGAGGGAGCTGGACAGGTTCGGGAACTCGCGTCCGATTCTAGTGTCCAGGGACTTCAACGCGAAACACACATCGTGGTCAGGTTACGCGACTAACGCGCGCGGCCGATTGTTAAGACAGTGGTTAGACGAGCGTCATTTCATCGTGTGGAACGCAAAAGGAGTCAAGACGTGCGTGCGGTCCACCGGCGGGTTCACGATCGATCTCACGATTTCATCCGGTTTGGTGGCGGCGCGGGTCTCCGACTGGGAGGTCCTTTCCGACTTCGAGTCCCTCAGCGATCACGCCTACGTGGCGTTCTCGTTCGGGGATCCTCGGAGCTCGGGGGGGCAGCCTCCTCGCCGGACAAACCTCGCGTCGTCCCGCCCCGGTGGAGTCTGCGGTCGTTCGACGACGAACAGCTCGCCGAGTGTCTTGCGCCGGAGGCCTGGAGAGATGACATTGCTCCCGGCCCGAAAAGACGAAACGCACACGATATGGCGCGGAAAGTTCGGGACGACCTAAGACGGATCTCGGACTCCTGCATGAAGAAAATTTTATTGGTTATTGTATTGGTGGACGGACAAGATAGGAGAATTGTGGAAGGAGTCCTGTCTCGCACATCGCCGGTTCGTCGGCAAAAAAAGACAACTGATCAAACGGGGAGGACGCTACGAGGACATCGCGAACGACGACGAACTCGCGCGTTTAAAGGCGGAGTGAAGGGCTTCCCGGGTCCGACGAGCGGTATGGAGTTTCAAGGAAACGGGCTGGAAAGAACTCCTGAGCGAAGCGGATTCGGATCCGTGGGGTCTCCCGTTCCGTCTCGTGACCAACAAACTGAGAGGTTCGACGGGACCGCTGACGGCCGGCATGACGGAGGAGTTTCTCGCCGAAGTGATCCCAGAGCTCTACCCCCGCGTCGAGCCTTTTGCGTTTTTCCCGCCGGATCTCTCGCACGGCACGAACCGCGACCGCGACACCGAAGTGACGGAGGGGGTGGTTTGTCTCCTCTTCGACGCGGCCTCGAAGAAACACTCGGCTCCAGGCCCGAACGGCGTGCATTCCCCCCCCTCGACTCCCACTTTCGCCCATTATACTCCCCTTATCGCCCCCTCGACACCCACTTTCGCCCACTAAACTCCCACTTTCGCCCCTCGACACCCACTTTCGCCCACTAAACTCTCACTTTCGCCCACTCGACACCCACTTTCGCCCCCTCGACACCCACTTTCGCCTACTAAACTCCCACTTTCGCCCCCTCGACACCCACTTTCGCCCCCTCGACACCCACTTTCGCCCACTCGACACCCACTTTCGCCCACTCGACACCCACTTTCGCCCACTCGACACCCACTTTCGCCTACTAAACTCCCACTTTCGCCCCCTCGACACCCACTTTCGCCCCCTCGACACCCACTTTCGCCCACTCGACACCCGCTTTCGCCCATTTAACTCTCACTTTCGCCCACTCGACACCCGCTTTCGCCCACTCGACACCCACTTTCGCCCCCTCGACACCCACTTTCGCCTACTAAACTCCCACTTTCGCCCCCTCGACACCCACTTTCGCCCCCTCGACACCCACTTTCGCCCACTCGACACCCACTTTCGCCCACTAAACTCTCACTTTCGCCCACTCGACACCCGCTTTCGCCCACTCGACACCCGCTTTCGCCCATTTAACTCTCACTTTCGCCCACTCGACACCCGCTTTCGCCCACTCGACACCCACTTTCGCCCACTAAACTCCCACTTTCGCCCACTCGACACCCACTTTCGCCCACTCGACACCCACTTTCGCCCACTCGACACCCACTTTCGCCCACTTGACACCCACTTTCGCCCACTCGACACCCGCTTTCGCCCATTTAACTCTCACTTTCGCCCACTCGACACCCATTTTCGCCCACTCGACACCCGCTTTCGCCCATTTAACTCTCACTTTCGCCCACTCGACACCCGCTTTCGCCCATTTAACTCTCACTTTCGCCCACTCGACACCCACTTTCGCCCACTCGACACCCACTTTCGCCCACTATACTCCCACTTTCGCCCACTAAACTCCCACTTTAGCCCATTTAACTCCCACTTTCGCCCACTCGACACCCACTTTAGCCCACTAAACTCCCACTTTAGCCCATTTAACTCCCACATTCGCCCACTAATCTCCCACTTTCGCCCACTAAACTCCCACTTCGCCCCCACGACACCCAC
>NW_002987286.1:284633-285861 GCF_000006295.1 Pediculus humanus corporis | reverse complement strand
TTAACTCCCACTTTCGCCCATTCAACTCCCATTTTCGCCCACTAAACTCCCACTTTCGCCCCCTCGACACCCACTTTCGCCCATTAAACTCCCACTTTCGCCCACTAAACTCCCACATTCGCCCAATAAACTCCCACATAGTCGTAAACTCGTTAGTCGGAGACGGCGGAGTGTTGGTTCTGCGGTGCGCCCGAGGACGACGTCGAACACACAATTGCGACATGTCCCACGTGGGACGTCCATAGGCAGCGGCTAGTCGAGGCCATCGGACCCGACTTGTTGATACGCGGCTCAGTGAACGGGTTGCTCCGCGGACCTCGGGAATGGTCCGTGATCTCGCGATTTTCAGAAGCGGTCCTACAGACGAAAGAGGACCACAACGAAAAAAGAAAAGGGAAGAAGAAAAAAGAAGGAAAACAACGGCGGCATCGGCGGTGAAGAGGAAACAATCAACGCCTGATCATCCGTGGAGTACGGCGACGAACTTAGCTTTCTTGGGGGCTCGTCGATCCCGGACGATCCCTCGTCTGTCTTTCTCCTTCACAATCCCGTTTACCTTGTATTAGATGATGCGATCAACTAACACTTAACTTTTAACTTTGCCCTTTTCAGGAGACGACGGTAAGTCTTTATCCCCCATCCGATCGCATTCTCAGGAAACAGGCGAGTTGCCCATCTTTTCCCCCCAGCGAAGGACCGGAGGACACTCCCGAAAGGGACTTGCCGAACGTCCTGGGAAATGCGTTCTCGTCTTCGAGGTGACCGCGGAACGAAGACTAGGGCGAATCTCCCACCAAAGTAATCGTGTAGAACGGTAACGTTCTGGCTTCCCGGAGAGGGGACTGACTGAAATGTAGGTACGACCCCAACGAACGTCCTCCCCTCTTTATATAAGCCACGCTATTGCGACATGCTCAGGAGTTTTAGTGGGTATGGTTCCCGGTTAGGCCTTCTCTCGATTCCCATATTGAGCCCCACACTCCCTCTGTAAAAGGAGGGGTTGAGCGTAATCTGCATTTCTCCTGAGATATCAAAAAAAAAAAAAAAAAAAAAAAAAAGACCCCCCAAGGTTATGTGTCAAGCTTCTTTTGGCACCCAAGACGCCGCAGACGGTTTTCGACGCACGTATGTGACACACCTAGCTTCTTTGCAATGTCCCTTGTCGAACTATGCCGATCATTAACAATTATGGCCTTTATTTGGTCATCATCGACCTCCACTGGACCTC
>NW_002987286.1:227266-284613 GCF_000006295.1 Pediculus humanus corporis | reverse complement strand
CGACGACACTTTGCTCGTAGTGACCGGTCGCGGGTGGGCAGAGGTTCGCGAACGCGCGAAACGGGACTTAACGCGACGGTGGAGGCCATCCGGGACACCGGTCTCCGGGTGTCTCTCCGAAGACGGAAGCTTGCGGGTTTCATCGTCCGCGAAACCGCGTCCTCGTTACCGTGAACAACGCAAGAATCGGACTGGGTGGCTCGCTGAAATACTTGGGTTTAGTTCTCGATTCCGGCCTTCACTTCGGGGAACATCTGGCGCACCTCGGATCGAAGATCCGAGCCGTTAGCGCGACGTTAGGACGCCTGATGCCGAACCTGCGCGGACCGCAGGTCAGGGTCAGGCGATTATACGCGACGGTCGTTCACTCCATGGCCCTGTACGGAGCTCCGATTTAGGCCGAGTGGGTATCGGCCTAAACTCCCACTTTCGCCCACTAAACTCCCACTTTAGCCCATTTAACTCCCACTTTCGCCCACTCGACACCCACTTTCGCCCCCTCGACACCCACTTTCGCCCACTAAACTCCCACTTTCGCCCACTCGACACCCACTTTCGCCCACTCGGCACCCACTTTCGCCCACTAAACTCCCACTTTAGCCCATTTAACTCCCACTTTCGCCCACTCGACACCCACTTTCGCCCACTAAACTCCCACATTCGCCCATAATACTCCCCTTATCGCCCACTAAACTCCCACATTCGCCCATAATACTCCCCTTATCGCCCACTAAACTCCCACATTCGCCCATAATACTCCCCTTATCGCCCCCTCGACACCCATTATCGCCCACTAAACTCCCACTTTCGCCCATTTAACTCCCACTTTCGCCCCCTCGACACCCATTTTCGCCCATTAAACTCCCACTTTCGCCCCCTCGACACCCACTTTCGCCCCCTCGACACCCATTTTCGCCCATTAAACTCCCCTTATCGCCCACTAAACTCCCACATAGTCGTAAACTCGTTAGTCGGAGACGGCGGAGTGTTGGTTCTGCGGTGCGCCCGAGGACGACGTCGAACACACAATTGCGACATGTCCCACGTGGGACGTCCATAGGCAGCGGCTAGTCGAGGCCATCGGACCCGACTTGTTGATACGCGGCTCAGTGAACTGGTTGCTCCGCGGACCTCGGGAACGGTCCGTGATCTGGCGATTTTCAGAAGCGGTCCTACAGACGAAAGAGGACCTCGAACGCGAACGGGAAAAATTCGGAGTTCGGCGTCGCGCGCTCCAGGGAAGAAGAAAAAAGAAGGAAAACAACGGCGGCATCGGCGGTGAAGAGGAAACAATCAACGCCTGATCATCCGTGGAGTACGGCGACGAACTTAGCTTTCTTGGGAGCTCGTCGATCCCGGATGATCCCTCGTCTGTCTTTCTCCCCCACAATACCCTTGTATTAGATGATGCGATCAACTAACACTTAACTTTTAACTTTGCCCTTTTCAGGAGACGACGGTAAGTCTTTATCCCCCACCCGATCGCATTCTCAGGAAACAGGCGAGTTGCCCATCTTTTCCCCCCAGCGAAGGACCGGAGGACACTCCCGAAAGGGACTTGCCGAACGTCCTGGGAAATGCGTTCTCGTCTTCGAGGTGACGGCGGAACGAAGACTAGGGCGAATCTCCCACCAAAGTAATCGTGTAGAACGGTAACGTTCTGGCTTCCCGGAGAGGGGACTGACTGAAATGTAGGTACGACTCCAACGAACGTCCCCCCCTCTTTATATAAGCCACGCTATTGCGACATGCTCAGGAGTTTTAGTGGGTATGGTTCCCGGTTAGGCCTTCTTTCGAATCCCATACCGAGCCCCACACTCTCTCTTCGGAGGGGTTGTGCGTAATCTGCATTTCTCCTGAGATATCAAAAAAAAAAAAAAAAAAAAAAAAAAGACCCCCCAAGGTTATGTGTCAAGCTTCTTTTGGCACACAAAATGCTGCAGACGGTTTTCGACGCACGTATGTGACACACCTAGCTTCTTTGCAATGTCCCTTGTCGAACTATGCCGATCATTAACAATTATGGCCTTTATTTGGTCATCATCGACCTCCACTGGACCTCCAGAGCGCTCCTTTTTTTTGACACCAGTTTTGACACTGCCGTTCTATTGAGGCTTCATCACACTACACAGCCCTCAACTTTTTATGGGCTTGCAAAGCATTAACACCCTTTCAAAAATAAAAAAGCAATACGTGGAGGAAATGCTCGCTTTGGCTTCGCATTTTTAAGTGTCTTTTGTTCGCGCACTATTTAAGAGTTCAATGAAATTTTGGTACTGAATGTTACAGAAGGAACCAAATAATAACATGTGAAAAGTTCATGTCTGTGCAAAAATTTAAACGTACTCAAAAACATGTTCAAACTATCCGTTGGTAAAATCCATAATTACTTACCGGCCAACCCAACATAATACGAAAATTATTAAATTAAAGAAGTTTTTATATAAAAATTTACTTTAAAACAGATTCGAACAACAGTACTCCTCCGCACAAAGTTCCACAAGCCACTCTTGATCCATCTCTTTTCCAATGCAAAGCGGTTATAGTGTACAAATTTTTAATTTCCTTGCTAGTACTTTCTTCCCAAATCCCTTTAATGGAATTCCAACTTAGTAATCTGATTCTAAGGAAATGAAATCAACTTATTAAATTGAAAAAATTTAATTGCTTTAAATAAATTTTAATTTATATATATAAATATTTAATCGAGAAAAACCTGTCAAAACTTCCGAGTGCTACGGCTTGTCCGCTTGGTGAACAACAAGCAACGGTAAATCCCTTTTCGTTTTCTTTATTGTAGTCTATAGTTCTTAAAATTTTTCCGTCTTTTTCGTATATGGTTACTCTTTTATCGCAACCGGCAGTCAAAATATGATTAAGAGTCCAAGCGAGAGCATACGGTGGAGATGAACAAACTAAGACTTTACCTTGAGGTTCCATTGAAGAATCATCAGAAACATAATAACGAACAACCGTTCCGTCCGCATGTCCGGATAAAAAACCGGTACCCTTAAAGCTACAAGATTAGGAAATAAAAAAATTATTAAAATTAAAAAATAAAAATAAAATATAAGTCTTTAAACTAACTTTGATGCTAAAGAGACCACAAATGAGTCTGTAGCATACAACGTTGAAGCTTTATTGGTTTTACAATTTCCTAATCTTACTTTGCCATCCGCTGTGCCAAAAATAAGAGATCCTTGGGAAAGCCAAATGAGATTTGTAATTGCAGAACTCACGGCAAACTTATTACAAATAACTTTTTTATCACCCCTAAAAATTACAATTTCAGTAAATTTGTCATTTAGTCACGTAAAAAAGTTTTTTTTTTTTTTACCGAAAAAACCTAATTATTTTATTAGTTTAAAATGGAAACTCACCATCTTTCACCAATTTTATAAACGTAAACGATATTATCTGTTTGTCCCACGGCAATTTTGGTCGAATCAGGTGAAAAAGCAATACATTTAACGGAAAAACTTTTTTTCCCATACTAAAAGATACAGAGATACGATGTAAAAATTAAACTCGTTAAATGTTTTTTTTTATTTTATTTTTTACCTTAGAATCAGAAGGTTTAAGTGAAAATTTGTCTTTTTTATCACCTTTATCATCAAATAAAGATATTGTGCGATCCGCTGTGGCAACTGCCAATTTCAAATTGTTGGGAGACCAACATAATCCCACTACTTTGACAGATGTATCCTAATAAGAATTTAAAATTTAAGATTTAATACCTATAGTTAGTAATAGGTCCTGCAATAGGTTAAAAAATAAAAAGAAATATCATGTACCTGAGGAGAAATGACACTTTGAAGATACTTCAACTGCATTTAAATCAAACTGAATAATTAACGATATACCTGCAAAGAATCATAAACCATTGCGGTTATGTGTTTCAAAATTCATGTAAGTGAAGTTGCTTAGCAACGAAATTCTAGTGCCACGACTTAATAATGAGTGCACCATAATGGAATTGTCAAGGTGATTTTAAAGTGCTGAAAGAATTCAATATGTTTTCAGGTGTGACATGATTTTACGTTTTCTTATTTAATACGCAATTTTTACAGTCATGATTGTTCAGCAGTTTACTTTATTGTTACTTACTCAAATCTGTTTTGCCCAAGAACTCTATGAAGAATTCTTGGGTCATGACAACAACCTTGATCAACGATTTGGATTGGAAACGAATAATGATATATATTTTAAGAAATATTTAAAATTAGAAGAGGAAAATAAGATTTTATCGCGAAAAGAAAGAAAAGTCATTTTCAATAACAGTTCGTCATCAACCAAATCTAATGTCAGTTTTCGAAATGCTTCGCACGTCAATAATTCCTTATCAAATTCCATACAGTCATCTCCGTCGTCTTCAATTGTATCAGCGTCATCATCATCATCGTCGTCATCGTCATCATCAACTTCAACCACAACTTCAAAATCACCACCGATTTCTAAATCAACTCAAGCGTCACCATTAGGGTCTTCAACTTCGTCAACAACATCTACAACTTCTTCGCCCTCTTCTTCAAAAAAACCTCAGACAAATATTACATCATCTACTGCTCCAATAGAACCAGTTCTACCAGACAAACATGCACTTGAAGATGAACATAACAATTCAATGTCAATTTTTTTTGTTTTGTGTGTTCTAGCTCTTGGGATTTTATTAATTCATTTAATGCTTCAAACAAATTTTCAGTACCTTCCAGAAAGTGTAGTTATTGTTTTATTAGGTGCTCTAATAGGTCTGATTCTTAATCTAATGTCAAATCAAAATATTGCCAACTGGAAAAAAGAAGAAGCTTTTTCTCCCAATGCTTTTTTTCTTATCCTTTTGCCACCTATAATATTCGAATCTGGTTATAATTTACATAAGGGAAATTTTTTTCAAAACATAGGTTCCATTTTAGTTTTTGCCATATTTGGTACTGCAATATCAGCATTTATCATAGGGGCTGGAATATATTTACTTGGATTGGCCAAAGTTGCTTATAAACTTTCATTCGTAGAGAGCTTTGCATTCGGTTCATTAATATCAGCTGTTGATCCAGTTGCCACAGTCGCAATTTTCCATGCTCTCGATGTTGATCCAGTTCTCAACATGTTAGTTTTCGGAGAAAGTATATTAAATGATGCCATTGCTATAGTTTTAACATCATCCATATTTGAATCCAGCAATCCAAACATGTCATCATCTGAAGCCATTTTAACTGGACTCAATCGATTTTGTCTCATGTTCTTCGCTTCTGCAGCCATAGGAGTTTCATTTTCTCTTGTTAGCGCTTTACTGTTGAAACATGTAAATTTAAGAAAAAACCCATCATTGGAATTTGGTATTATGTTGGTCTTTACATATGCTCCCTATGCATTAGCTGAAGGGATTCGTCTCTCTGGAATCATGGCAATATTATTTTGTGGTATAGGAATGTCTCATTACACTCATTTCAATCTTTCGACAGTCACACAAATTACAATGCAACAAACTATGAGAACCATGGCTTTCATTGCTGAAACTTGCGTCTTTGCTTATTTGGGATTAGCACTTTTCAGTTTTAAACACAGGGTCGAACCAGCTCTAGTCATATGGAGTATTGTTTTATGCCTTATAGGAAGAGCTTGTAATATTTTTCCTTTGGCATTTCTAGTCAATAAATTCAGAGAACATCAGATAACGAAAAAAATGATGTTTATTATGTGGTTTAGCGGTTTAAGAGGTGCCATTTCATATGCTTTATCTCTTCATTTGGAATTTAGCGATGAAACACGTCACGTAATCATAACAACAACATTGATAATAGTTTTGTTTACAACATTAATATTTGGTGGATCAACAATGCCGTTAATGAAGGTAAAATTTTAATTCGAAATTAAATAATAATTTAAAACACTTTTCAAACAAACAAAAAAAAAATTGTCTTTACAGTTTTTACAAGCGGGAAGAAAAACTAAAAGCCGTAGAAAAAGAAAAGAAAAAGAAATATCATTGAGTAAAACAAGAGAATGGGGTCAAACAATAGACTCTGAACATTTATCACAAACGGAAGAAGAATTAGAAGTTAATTTTTTTCAATCAAGAATAAAAGGCTTTGCAAAATTAGATTATAAATATTTCAGACCTTTTTTCACGAGAAGATTTACGCAACAGGTATAATAAAAACGTTGTCTTTTTTTTTTTTAAACTTATTTATTTACATTATATCACGTGAAAGGGAAAAATTATTTTCAGGAATTGAAAGATTGTAAAAGTCAAATGACGGATTTAACGAATCAATGGTATCAAGCTATAAGAGTTTCTCCAAACGAATCAGACAACGAAGAATTAACGTCCGTGGATGTTAAAAACTCTCATCAACACTAATCAATCAAATTAGTTTAGTATACGCTATATTAAAAGTATTATTATTATTATTGTTTTAACGAATGTAAAAGTATTATAAAAAAATTTTAATAATGATAATAATAAATTTTATGAATATTTTAAATGTATAAATTATTATCCGTATTAGTCTTTTAATGAAGTTTTTACGTTTGAGACGACATAAATAAACATTAAAAAAATATAATATTGTTAAATAATACTGATAACGTGATAACACAAACATACATTTAGGTAGTTATTAAAAAAAAAAAATCAACTTGAGAAAAAAATAATTTAAATAAGTAAATACATAATAATAATTCAAGCAACAATAATTTTTTATTTATATTTTTAGCAATATAAATGTACACGTCAACATAATATTGGAGATCATGAAAAAAATAATTTTTTTTTTTTTTAATATTATTATTATTATTATTATACATTTTCTTTTTTTCATATTAATAATAATATATATATAAACATTATATATATATATTTTTTTTAAAAAAATTTTTTTTTACAAACGGAGAAAAAATATATTTGTAAGTACAATAAAGAGTTTTCGTTATGAAACAATAAAAAAATATATAATAATAATAATAATAATAATAATAATAATAATAATTACTATTACAATTTAATTAAATTATTATTATTATTAATAATAATAATATTCACCGTTCAAGACCTAACAACGAGGCACAATTAAAAATTTTTTTTTTTTTTTTATAAGAAAATATTTCAATTTTTTATATAATTATTATTATTATTTATTATTAATTATTATTATTCTCATCGTTACACGACGATTCGATTTATTAATTGAAATGAATAAAAATTTATTTAACAACGAACAACGATGAAAAAAAAAAAAAAAATTATTTTTTAAAGGCACTTATTCGGTTTTTTTTTTTTTTTTTTTTAATAAAGCAAACAACGTAACATTACATAATAATAATAAAAAAATATTATACATAATTTATTTATTTATTTACTAATAACGTCATCAGGCCATTGAGTGAGCAAATTATTTTTACCCTAAAAAAAACAAAAATTTATTAAACGATTTCATCATCTTATTTTTGTTCTACCCTTTTTTCTTTCTTACTTTTTAATAATAAATTTTAATAAATTATTATTAAAAATATAAAAAAATCGCATTTAATAATAATAATAATAATAATAATAATAATAATAATACCATCGATTACTTCTATTACTACTACATAATTTTTGATTGTTTTTAAAAATAAATGTTACGTATGATTATTTATTTATTTTTTATTGTAAATTGTTTTTCATTTTTTATTTAATTAATAAATAAAAATAAACGAAAACGACAATTTTTTTGATTTATTTATTTATTTATTAATTTGAACAAAGCTCATTTTAAAAATATATCAAAGCACCATTTTATTATTATTATTATTTATTTATTGTCATCACCTTTTCGGTTATTTTTCAGGGATTAATAATTTTTTTCCCGGTATTTGATATATTTTTAAAATTATTATTATTATTATTATTATTAATTGTGTTGTCTTGGCTTTGCCTGGGAGAGAGCGAAAGACAAATATCGCCGACTTTTAGACGACAACATTGTAACCCGTAGCAATTCATTGTTCTTTCTGGAGAACAAGATGTCCAACCTTGTCCATAAACATAATAAGGATATTCTAAAGTCGATTCCATTTCGATCTGTAACAAACAACAACAAACATTTAATTTATCATTATCATTATTTCGTGTAACGCGTTTTAAAAAAAAAGTTTTCCGTACGTTTCCTGGAAATGTTTGTTTTTTTTAAAAATAATTTCAGGTACGATAAAAAAAAAAATTAATTCGAAGAATAAAAAAAAATTCTCGGGATTTTGTAATTAAATATATATCTATAATTTAAAACGTTAATAAATTACTAAGAAAAATTAATTTTCGCAAAGTTTTCTTAAAACAAAAACATAAACATGGGGATTCGTGCAATATCATCAATTAAAAAATATCCAACGTAAAAAAAAAAATTTTTTTCCAGGCTGAATTTTAAAAAAATCCCTCCTTCCTCCCTCTCTCCCTCTTCCTCCTCCTTTTTACTACATAAAATGATTGATAGCTGACAATATACAAAAAAAAGTCAAGAAAGAAAGAAAAAAAGTTGCTGGATTATCCCATTATTAAGAAAAAAAAAAAAAAAGGTGGTGGAATCTCTCGTTGTCGAGGATGCAGGGATTCAATTCCAGAAACTAGACAATCATGACTTTAAGCAAAGGAGAAAAAAAAAAAAAAAACGAGTTCCTGACATGACACTCCCGGTCATATTTTTTGACGTTTGTTATTAATCATCGTAATTAATTTAAATTTTCCGTACAAATAATAAAAAAAAAAAACAAGAAAGTAAATATGGTGTAGTAGTAGCGCTTCACGGTGAAGGGTATTAACACGGTCAAGGCAACATACGGTTAATAACAATAACAACAACAACAACAACAACCGCCACCACCACCACGACAAACGGTGGGAAGATGATTATAAACAATCTTCCATATGTACATAACGTTGTTTGTATTTTTTTTTTTCGTACGGAGATGAATAGGAGGTGTCATGGCGACGATGAAAGACAACCTTTTTTTTTTTTTTTTTTTTTTTTAAATTAATACATCAAAAAATTTTCTTGTTTAGTTAACAAACCGTTAAAGCGTATTAAATTTAAACACGTATTTGTTTTTTTTTTGTCAAATCGTATTTGATTATTTAATAAATAAAAAAAATATGTTTTTTTTTTATTCATATCATTATTATTATTTTATTTTCACCTACACGCGCGGGTATACCTTCGAACCTGCAACTCCCTGCTCTTTTTCTTTCCTTCTTTTTCTTCTTAACCAAGAATATAAACAGGCTTTAACAATGTTTTTTTTGCTAAACACTCTTTCCCCCCCCCCCCAATCGGAAATTCTGTTTTTCGTTAGGTTTATGTATGTATGTATATAACCACACGCTCTTAAAAAGTAAGTAAGCGATTTGCATTTGAAAAAAAAAAATTATATTTTTTTTTTTTTTGCTGATATTTAGTAAATCGATCCTTTAAAGCCTGAAAATCTTTTCCTTGTTCCCTCCCTACTCCTCTCTCTCCCTCCTTCTAGAGAGAGTCCAACTGGCAAATATTTATGGATTGTAGTCACGGAATGCTGACGTTTAAACAGTGTTGAAAGAAATAACAAACTGTTTTTTTTTTTTTTTTTTTTTTCAACGAAGAATAAACTTTGAAAATTTGCAACAAAAAGTAAAAATAGTTTGGTAATTAAAATGATTTTTTAAGAAAGAGAGAGAGAGAGGGGAGAGAGAGAGAGCGGAGAGAGAGAGAGAGAGAGAGAAACAACTTATTATTAAACTTCTCGAAAAAATTTAATAATTATAATTTATTTTTTTTAAATATATAAAAAAAAAGAAAATTATTTATTAATTATTATATTTGATATCGTAATGGATTTCATCGTTACGTAAAAAATATTCTCGAACGTTCTGTTCGAACATGAAATAATAATAATAATAATAAAGACGATTCGTAAACGTGTCGAACAGGTAAATTGATAAGGGCACGAATAATGTTGTGTCTGTGTCCCGACATATCAATATGAGTTTCTCATTCACAGATTCTAAGAAATTTTAAATAAAATAAATAAAAAAAAAAAAAAAATTTTTTTTTTTCGAATTGTTTCCAACTGAAAGTTACTACTCTAGTCGGTTGTTGTTTAAAAAAAAAAAACCGACAAACACGTTCCCCTTTTCACATTTAAATATTATTTATTCAATAAATTATGATTTTTTTTTTTTTACAAATTATTTATTTATTTGTAAATAATAATAATTTCCAACGATTGTCAAATGACAAAGAAAAAAAGGGATACTAAAATGCCACAAATAACTAATTGATGTTGATGTAACTAATTAGAACTTTTAGTTTTTTTACAGTAAATTAATGACGACAATAAAACCCTAATTGAAAAATTTTTCTCGACTACTCATTTTCCCTTAGCAAAAAAAAAAAGAAAAAGAAAATCATTTACTTCTTCGACAAGTTCTCGTACGTAAATACGAATTTAAAACTTTAAGTTAAAAAACTAAATAATTAAGTTAACTTAAACATTGTTGAAATTTATAACAATTAATAAGAAAATCTCAATGTTTTTTTTTGTTTTTGTTTTTCCATCGTCAACACGCACGCGCACACGTGGGAATACCAAAACTCATTTGGTTTACATCTTTTTAAATTCGTTAGTCTTAGTTTACAGCAAAGTATAGTTTAAAGTAATCCGAATCATCATCGTACGATTGGATGTAAAGACAAAAAAAACAATAAAACGAAAGAGTTAAAAAAAAAAAAAAAAACATGGCAGCCAAAAAAACATCTGCAAATATTTAATTTTTTTCCTTAAAAAAAAAAAAAAAATGTATTTTGACTGAACGTATGCGATTATGTGGGGAGGCGGCCTAACTAACGTCGTATGACGCATCAAATGCTTTCACGTATGTACGTGATTTGACACCATCAAATCGTGATTCACCACCAAACGGTATCTCGTTTTAAAAAAATCTTACTTTAACGTAAAACAAAAATATCCCCGGGGGGTGTAAGAAGAGCCCTCTCCTACACCCCTTTTAAGCGACACCACCCCCACCCGCGTGACAATTTCGTATACTCCACACAATACAATCGTAAATTCACAAGGATAATATTGGAGCAGTTAGATGAAGAACGACTTTTTTAAAAGTTCACGGTCAATTCTCGTGTCTCAAGGTCGCAGATTCAATGTCCCGGAACTTAACCAGCATTACAAACAGTCACGGTTCTATGCTCCTCCTCCTCCTCCCCCCTCCTCCTCCTCCTCTACTACTACAAACAGTGATATTATTTCGGTTCGAATACATTTTCTTTAGTTTTTCCTTCGAATGAATTTAAATTTTGTTACGAATGATTTTTCAAATCGTTGAATAATAAGGGATTCGAAACAAAAGAGAGAGAAAAGGAGGGGGGAAAGAGAGAGGGGAGGGGAGGGAGGAGGCGATCACACGAGAGATCATGCAAAGATTCATACGTATATGATGATACGAAATGTAAATTTAACATTTACATATTAATAATACATTTAAATAATACAATTAATTGTATTATATTTACATAATAAAATTCGACGACACGTGATTTTATATTCTTTTATTAATTATGTATAATAATAATAATAATAATTTTTTAAATTTTATATGAAGTAAACGAAAATTTTATTTCAACTTTCACGTAATTTGATATCGCGGTAACATAATTTACACCTGTTTTTACGTAAATAAAAAATTTTTTTTTTTGTTTTGTTTGTTTGTAATCATAAAATCAAATTATTATGCTTAAAAGAAAAGCCCTTATTCGTAAATCTCAGAATTTGTTTTTTTTTTTTTTTTTTATTAAAATAAAAAGTGTAAATAAAATAAAAACCTTTTACCGTAGTAGGTTTGTGTGTGCGTGCGTGTGTTTTCTTTTATTAGAAAAAAAATTACGGTAATAAATTTTTCTTTTGAAACGACCGCAAATTAATTAATTACGTAAATAAAAATTTATTGTACTCACTGTTTTTTTATTTTCCCCGTAACTAAGCGTAAGTAAAACAGTCCCGTTGTTGTTCTCTGTTATTCTGACGACCGTTGATGGATCTAACCTAAATGCTGGACATTTTTCAGCAGAAGACACTAGTTCTTCCGTCGTCACATCTTCAACCCTTCTTAAGTCTCCGTTGGCCAATTGGATAAGGGAGCCCTTTGTAAAATTAGGCGGAAGTAAATTATTATTATTGTTATTTACATTCGACGTGAGCGTCACCCGTTTTGCTGTATTTTTACCGGAACTTAATAACCTTTGACGTCCGTTTGTTTCTTTACATGAAGGTACTTTAAATGGTCTCTTTTCTCTCAGGAGAGATGGAGTTGTTTTAGTTGTTGTTGCGGGGGGAGGTGGGGGCGGCGGAGCTGATTGAATGGGATTCGGATTCGCGTAACTTCCGGGTGGTTGTATGAAAACGTCTGGACTATTCGGACCACCACCGTTCGTTTTCGGAGGAGGACTAAATTGACTGTCTAAAGGACTAAGGGGAGTGGACCCGATGTAGGTGGGACGGCTCAATAATGACGAATACGAGCTCGGATATAGGCTACCGTAAGGATTTTGAAGGCTCGGATATGGGAAAGCCGGAGGGGGATACATTCTGGAACCGTATCCCGCCGTTAAATGTGGAACTTGTATATTAACACTAGTCGATATGTGGTTTTCTCCTGTAATTTTCCCACTTTCCAATTTACCGGAACTCAAATTCATGGGCCCCGACACCGAAGTCGTAGACACAGGTACAATCGGATAGTCTTTTCTCGGACTCTGAGAAGGCGATGGTCTCTGGCCGTTGAATCTAGGAACGAGAGGTGCGGGTTTAGCAAAAGGACCCATAAATTCAGGAACCGAACTCGGCAGTTTGCTTCTAACGTATGGATCGACGAATGTCATATGATGTAAACTTCCAGGTCCGGGTCCGGGTCCAGGTCCTAAACCGTGACCGTGATGTTCATCGAGAACCAAACTGCTAGCAGAAATCATATTGCGAATCTCTGAAAAAAAAATGCAAATATTATGAATTAACATATTATATCACCTAAAAATTCTATTTTTGGTTATCGTACGTCAACTATTAGATAATCAAAATTTTTTTAGGACACCGAGTTATCATCCGTACAACAATACCTTTTTTTTTTTTATAATACAGACACTAATAAACGATAAAAATAATAATAATAATAATAACAAAATCAAAATAATTTAATATAAAGTTTGTGTGGAGAGTTCATTGAAGAAATACTTAACGTAAACATTTAAAAGTTTATACGACTCAATTGAATTATCAGCCTTATTAAATTATTCCAACGGTTAAAACAAAAACAAAAAAAATTTATTTATCATCATCATATCAAACCAAAAGACCATCAAATACAACAACAAGTTACAAAAAAAAAAAAAAAAACAAATAATTAATATTTAGCAAATTTGCCTAATAAATTTTCTTGTTCGACAAAAAATACCTCAGGGCCGATTCATCATCAATAATAATAATAATAACGATTCATTATATTGCTGATGAATTTTCCATAATCGAATTATTTAACCTTACGATGCGTTTATTTCAAGTTTTTTTTTTTTTTGCCAATGAGCAAAAAAAAAAAAACTTCGTGTTAAATAATAATAATAATAATATTAATAAAATTGTCCATTGAAGTTGTCGTGTTTGATACAAAAAAAAAAAAAAAAACGGTACGAAAGACGTACCTTATACCAAATTCTTCTACCTCTTTAATAATAAAATTATTTATTTATTTATTTTCATAAAGTTTTCCTTATTTTATTTATTTATTTATTTTTTTAAATAAAATCGAGTGAGAGATTTCAATAATTTTCGGCAAATTAAATTTTTTTTTTTTTTATTATTAAATTTGCAGAAAAAAACAAGAATTTTATTATTATTATTATTATTATTTCTTATATAGAATTTAAATAACAAATGTGGATTTTCAACTAATAATAATAATAATAATAAAAAACCATAAGAATATTTTACATATGAATTCAATTAAATGTTATTAATTTTTTATTTATTTATTTTAATTACGAACAGATTTTTTTTATAAATAAATAAATTTATTTAAATTTGACGAGTTTTTTTAAAGAAATGAAATAAAAACATTAAAAAATTTTTCCATTTGTATAATTATTTAATTATTAAATCGAAAAAAATTTCATTTTCAAACGTCGACAAAATTAAATTTAAATAATAATAATAATAATAATAATAATAATAATAATAATAATAATAATAATAATAATAATAATAATAATAATAATAATAATAATAATAATAATAATAATAATAATAATAATAATAATAATAATAATAATAATAATAATAATAATAATAATAATAATAATAATAATAATAATAATAATAATAATAATAATAATAATTTAATAATAATAAAGACGACATTGATTTTATAAATTTAATCAATGACGACATTTTTTAAATATTAATTGTTATCATTATTATTATTATTATTATTGTTTTCAAATGTAAAAACATGTCTGTAAATTTTGTCAATCGTAATTTGAAATAATTTTTTTTTATTACGCTTGTTTGAAAAATAAAAACGAAACCTTAAATTAATATTATTATTATTATTTAAAATAACGTCATTTATCAAAACGTGTTTTCCACTCCTACTTTCCCTTTTCTTTTTCTAAAAAAAAAAAAAAATTTATTTTTCACGAATGTAATTACGTGTTTTTACTCTCCTACGCAAATTTATTTATTTATTTTTTTTTCATCCCTTCAAAAAAAAGAAAAAAAAAGTCAAGGTTGAGTTAATTAAAAATAATAATAATAATAATAATAATAATAATAATAATAATTCGTATATAAAAGCACACGTTATTTGAATTTGTCGGGTCATTTTAATGAATGGCACCCACGGGAATGCATGTATGAAAAGATACGAGAGAGAGAGAGAGAACACGCTAGGCTTAGCGCACGTGCCTTGTTGTGGAATTTATTACTTTTAAAACCTAAAGGCCAGTTAAATAATAATAATAATTATTATTATTATTACTCATTTTTTTTCCATGATGTTAATTAATGATTCGTTCAACAATCCATCGATCCATCGATCAATCAATCAATCAATCACATTCAATTATAATCGAATGTTAAAAATCGTAATAAAAAAAAAAAAATTAACTGGAGAAAAAAAAAGGAGGGGGGGGGGAAACTGGAGTGAATCGATTCAGGTGAAGAAGATAGTAGGTCAAGATAGATGTCCTGCTACCATAGCAACCATTGAAGGCGTTTTCCTGTTTCTGGCCTTTCCCTTCACTTTTCAACCCCGTCACGATTTTTATTTAAGACTGTCCCGAGACTACCTCAATTCGTATAATTTCCTCACCCCTCCTCACCTCTCACCCCCCCTAACACAAATCTATGAAAAATATGTGGAAAAATAAGAGAAATAATAATAATAATATTAAATTCACTGGGCATGACGATTTAAGAGGGTAAAAAGTTACAAATTCGAGATAATTTTTGCCCATCACGTGTGTCCATCCATGTTTACTTTTTCTTCCACGTGGATAAAAACTTTTAATTATATTTTTCGAACCTTTATAAGATTTCTTTCTTTCTTTTTTTTTTCTTATGTTTTTCTGACCTTAGCAATTAGTCAGTTTACAAAAAAAAATTTTTAACCTCTTAAATTCCTTTCATTTTTTTTTTCCTCCTCACATTTTATATAAAATTTGATATTTAAATGTTGGAGTCAAAAATAAATAAATAATTTTATTTTTTTAATAAAATAATTTCGATTGAGAAAATCACAACTTTTGATTTTATTTAAAAAACTCCTTCCTTATAAGGAATGTAAAAAAAAAACTTTTTCTACTGCCACGAATTTTCATACAATTAGTAAAAGTGAGTAAACATAACACACGAAATGTTTAATGTTGTTGTTACTTCACATTATTGCTAAATTAAATTAAATAAATGAAAAAACATAAACACGATTTGTAATAATTATTATCGTCGTATTTAATTAATAATTTCGCCTCTTTTTCCTCCCTCCCTCCCCCCCTTTACACTAACTCCAACGAAAAGAAATAATAATAATAATAATAATAATAATAATAATAATAATAATAATAATAATAATAATAATAATAATAATAATAAATTAAAATTTGAAAAAAGTTTTTGTGAATAAGGCTCGAAACTATTCGGTAAGAAAAATTATTATATATAAAAAACTTTAAACTAAATAAAAATCTGGAATGATGGATTTTCTTCCCATCCCCTAAAAGTAGTAGTAAGCGTAAAAGTTTTTCTTTTATTATTAAAATCAATGAAATCGTTATAGTAATGAAACGATTTACACTTGGTAAAGCGTAAAATATTATTATTATTATTATTAATTATTATTATTATTATTATTATTATTATTATTATTATTATTATTATTATTATTATTATTATTATTATTATTATTATTATTTCCAAGTAAAATTTTCATCGAAAAGTAATTATAATTAATAATTATCAATTATAAAATAAAAAATAATCAAATGTAATTAATTATTAAAAACGTAATGTCGTTACTGACACATTACACATTAACGCCATTTTTAAATTTTTTTTTACTATGATTGTGATAATAATAATAATAATAATAATAATAATAATAATAATAATAATAATAATAATAATAATAATAATAGTAAAACATTAATTACAACTTTTAGATACAAAAAAATTTTTTTTAAAAGAAAAAAAGTAAATAAAAATTAACCCAAGTTAAGTGTTATAGATAAAGATAATGATGATGATGATGATGCAGCATACGACAAGGTTATCAGTGCATCTATTTTTAAAAAATTGTTATTATTATTATTTTTACAATTATTAACATTATCCGAAAAGAGTGTGTGCGTACGTGCGTGTTCGTGCGTGTGCGTATCGATTTTATTTCATAAAAACGACAGAATAAAACTTAAAAACGTGACAAGAAGGGGGTGGAGAAAAAAAAATCTTTTCTATAATTATATATTTATTTTTTTTCAATTGACATTTTCACTACCTGTTGCTAAACTTAAAATAATAATAATAATAATAATAATAATAATAATAATAATAATAATAATAATAATAATAATAATAATAATAATAATTTTATTCGATTGTGTCGTGAAAAAAATTTTTTTTTTTACTTAATAATATTTTTATGTAACAATCTAAACAAAACAAAAATTTTTTCTCTTTTTTTCATTGAGTTTTTACAATAGAAAAGGGATGAATAAAATAATAATAATAATAATAGAAATTCATACAAATAATCGAATACAAATAATAATAATAATAATAATAATAATAATAGAGAGGAAAAAAAAAAGAAGAAAAAAAATAGTCTGGGAATTTGTTATCAGGTCGTTTATCGACCTGAACTTTAGGCTATCCTAAAGAGATAACAGATGCACTCATAAAAAAAAAAAAAAAAATTGTGTTTGTATGTATGTTTACGCAACACAATCGTTACAAAAGCCTTTAGAAAAAAAAAATCGCTTTAAAAATAATAATAATAATAATAATTACAGGGAAAAAAAATAAAATAAAGTGGAAAATTTTTTCTCTCGTTTTTTGTTGTTGTTGTTGTTGTTTTTATTCCTTATGTAATTACTTTTTTTTTTTTTACCTACCGATATTATAAAAAATCAATTTTTTGTTTAAACGGTTTCTATTTATATTTAATCAATTTTTAAACACCGTAAAATTATCATTAATAAGTTTAATTATTATTATTTAAATGACAAATCAATTTTTTCCCAATGTCAAATAAATTCCCCGTCACCCACTCCCCTTCCCTTTTATTTCCTCTTCCTGATATAAATCGTTGCAAAAATATTTACCTTTTTTTTTTTTTTGTTAATAACAATTCAAACTATTAATTATAAATAATATCCTTTAAAACAAAAAAAAAAAACGAATAAGTAAAAAACCACACCCAAAATCAATAATAAAATTATAACTTATTTATTTATTTATTTAGATAATAAAGTTATAAAATCGACTCGACATATTATTTCCATTTAGTTATTATAGTTAAATAACTCTATGTATGGATTTTATTGATATAAAAAACACAGGAAAATAGAAGGAAAATCTCTATAAAAATAATTTTGTAAAAAAAAAATGAAAAAAAAAAAATTGGGAAAATTTGGGGAAAATCATCCGATATTATTATTATTTCGTATACGATTTGAATTTTTTTTTTTTTTTAAATCGGTCGCAGACGAATTTATTTTAAAATAAAAACGTTTCGTAACACTCAGTTATAAAAAAAAGAAAAGAAAAGAAAAATTTTCTTCTTCGAAAAGCTCACGTTTTTATTCACAAGTAAATTATTATTATTATTATTATTTGAATAAAAATATAATAATTGTGGGGGCGAGAGAGAGAGAGAGAGAGAAAAGAATTAAGGGATGAAAAATTTTATTTAAACGTATATAAGACGAATGGATGGAATTATTTTACTTTTGGTTATTCAATCAAATAATAATGATAATAACAACAACAACAACCAATTAACGATTTGAAAAAAAAAAAAAAATAGCGAGGGGATTCGCAAATAAAAATTGTTTGTTGTTGTTGTTGTTTGTTGATTATGCCCTTTGGTGACATTAAAAAAGTCTCACGCACTATTTTTAAAATAGTGCCTAAACGAAAAAAAAAAATTTTATGGCAATATTTTAGTATGATTAGTTGCCATACAGCTGTGTGTGTGTGTGTGTGTGTGTGCATGCGTGTGCGTGTGTTTGTGTGTGTGTGATTAAAATCATAATCACGAATTGCGTGTTTTTTCTTAAGATGAGTACGTGAAATTAATAGCAAGGACGTGGGTCTTTGATTCAAATGCAATGGCATTAATGCATAATATTTATTTTATTTATTTATTTAAAAAAAAAAAAAAAAAAAATGCTTTATTAAAATTTATGAACCTGGTAGTAGTTAGGGAAATTATTTAATATGACGAATGCGAAACCATGTAAATTTATTTAACGAACTCAACAGTTTGATTTATATTCGATTTTTTTTTTTTTTTTTTTTTTTTTTTGGTTTCCTGTTAAAACATTTAATTTTGTTCGTTGACAAACCGACAATTTTCAAACTGCGTAACACACACACACACACACACACACTTAACACACACGATCAAATAACAAAATAGTGTTGTTTATCATGAGAAAAAAAATAAAACCATTAAAAATCTTTTCTAGTTTCGCCTTTTTTTTTTTTTTTTTTTTTTTTTTATTTTCCACTCTTCTTTTGAATTAAGGCATTTATTTATTGTTGGGTCGAGAAATCAAGCTGGTTCATTTCAAAAAAAAAAAAAAAAAAGAAAAAAAACTAAACTAAATGACGAAGAAAAGTCAATGACATCAACATTTTTAATAGCGAACGTTTAATGAAATGATTAAATATTGTAAAAAAAAAAAAAAAATTTTTCACAATAATGAAGTGTGAATGCTTTATATTTGTTTAATTATCATCATCATCATCATTTTTAAAATTCAAAAACTAAACTCAATTAATAATGCAGATTAATTTAAAAGAAAAGGAAAAAAAACACACAAAAACACACACAAACACGCCAATACAATCGCACACATGCTAATATTTAGTTTTATATTAACACAAAAACTAATTTTTTTTTTTTTTTGTTACACAAAACACTCGAACCGAGATTACACACACGCACACGCACGTACACACACACACGCACACACAGTTAAAATATTTATTCATTTTACAAAAAATTATCCATCTCGAGCATTATGTAACTCACCAAGAAAAGATGTACAAAAAAGAGGATAATTATTTTTAACATAACACATGCACGTACGCACGCACGCACGTATGCACGCACCCCACACACACAAAGATGGATCTTTATACGAGGAAAAAAAAAGAAAACAAACAAAACACTAACTTTTGAATAATCCATTCCTTCTAAGGTGTGAATGAATATTTTACTAAAAAATAATTAATAAACCACTAACTAAATTATGAATCGCTAAAAAGTTTTTTTCATTATTAAACGACAAAGCAAAGTTGTAATAATAAAAATCGAGTGAAAATAACAATAATAATAATGATAAAAAAAAAAGAAAAAAGTTTCAAAAGAAATAAAAACATGGATTGAAATGGTCCATAAAAAAGAAAAAAGCTTCCGAAAGTGGCAGAAGAGAAGAAGAAGAAGATGGAGGAAGACTTTAAAAAATATCAAACAAATGTTTAACACCATCCAACACAAACATATAAATGTATTAACGCCTGAAATTATTATTTAACTTTTTGTTTACATTTATGGTTAGTCCAGTCTCGGCGCCATTCCTATTACGAATCAGTAATGAAAACAAGTACTTTTTCTTTTTCTTTAACTAAAATCAAAATTCGTATACACAGACAAACACAATTCTTTTACTTTTCCGTCTGTTTGTGTTGTTTCCTTTGTGAATCGTTACAAAAGGTTACAACAAAAAATTATATATTTTTTTTTTTGAGAAATGACAATAAAACAAGAAGTTACGGTGTTAAAAAAAAAATCTTTGGCCTTTATTATTATTATTTTTTATTTTAATTTATCTTTTTCATATTCTCCCTCTCTCTCTCTCTCTCTTTCTCTCTTTGGCGTTATCATAAGAAATGAATAAAAAAAAAGAAAGAAAGAAAAAAAAAAAAAAAAAAAGATTATTTATGAAAACCTTTTAAAATTTGTATGTTTTGGGTGATAGGTCAGTCAATGTGAATAAATCTAATAACAATCGTTTAACAAAAGATTTTGTTATTATCATTATTATTATTATTATTTTAAACAATTCAGCATATATTATTTTGATTTTATTTTCAGCAAATTTACATACATATATATATATATATATATTTTTTTTTACTCCGTCAGCAACTGGTTATGGTTTTCTCTTCTTGTATTTAAATTTTTTTTTAAGCATTTAATTATTTGTAAATTTTGCTAAAAGTTATTAAAATTTTTTAATTTCCATTATTATGTAAAAAAAAAAAATTTTTTTTTGCAAAGTTTCTTATTATTATTATTATCTCTTTTAAACAAGAACTAAAACTACTTGTTTTAATCCTTTTCCTTTTTTTAAAAAAATTATAAAAGCAAAAATTAATTTTTTTTTGGGCTTTGAATAAATTTAAAAACAAACAAACAAAACAAACATGAAGTAGGATATGAGAGTATTTATTATTATTATTATTATTGTGGTTGATTGTATAAAATTAAACAATGATAAACATTAATTTTTAATTTTTTTTATGTATAATAAAAACTAATTAAAAATATTTACATGTAATTAATAAAATAAAAATTTGGTTTAAAATTATTGGGGTACCCAAGAGAGAGAGAGAGAGAGAGGGGGGGGGAGGGAAATTACAATAAATCAGGTATTTTAACAAAAAAAAAAAAGGGGGAATCAGGTGTAAGGAAGGTTAAAAATTATTTATAAACGAGGTGGTGGTAAAAAGATTGGTAGAAAAAAAAAAGTCAAAGGGAGAAACCTTTTTGGCCAAGAACAATAGAAATAAAAATCCCAAGGACGATATGATGATGTCATTCTCAGGTCATCATCATCATTATCTATTAATATCTATCTACTCGTCAACAAGTTGGGAGAGTTTTTAGGTGGCACAAAAAAAAAAAAAACAGACGAACAACAAACGCCAAAATTAAAATAATTGATATAATAATTTTATAAAAAAATATACAACTTGAATCAATTTTCCAAATACAACTACAACTACAACAACAACAACAACAAGAAAATTACTCAAGTGGAAAGAAATAATAAGAAGAAGAAATTGTCAGTTTAATGCCGGCCGGCATTCTAAGAAATAAACAAGAGATTTATGTGAAGATTTTTATGTGTGACTCACTAACAAAGAACGATGGAAATTTGGAACTTTAAAACATAATGAAAACACACAAAAACACACAAAAAACATAAAACTAAAAAAAAACCGTCTCTAAGATTTTTCACGATAGGGAATTATGGTCAATTTTTTTACTATTATTAACCTCCAACATTTTTTTTTTTTTTTTTTCACCGACACAAAAGTTTCCTTTTTTTTTCTTCTCTAATTTAAACTATTTTCACTTTGTAACAATAATAATAATGATAATAATTTATATGAGATGTAAAAATTCCTTAAAGTTTTCCCTTTCATTACAAATAAATTATTATTATCAGAATTTTCAAAATAAACACGTGTTTGATTTAAAATATTTTTTAATAATAATAAAAAATAAAAGAAAAATTAACGATCAAAGTTTTAAAATAATAATAATAATAATAATAAAATGTATCAAAATTTTCCGGATAGAAAATGTTTTGCTATGTCTGGTACCGGATACGACACGACAATTATTTGTGTTTTACGTCGTAAAATTTTAATTATTATTTATTTAAAAATAAATAAAATTAAAATTATTTAATTTGGTAAATTCAAAAAATTCGTTATTTTAAAACGGCGTCGTCGTACCTTAACCGTCATAGAATAAAAAAAAAAAAATTTGAAAAATATTTCAAATAATGACTTACTATTGTTAAAATCGTTTCGTAATAATAATCATAATTACAAAATTTGAATGTTGATGATTAATCCGGTAAATAAATCCAAGAGTCAAAATAATAATAATAAAAACTCAACAGTAAAAAAAAAAAAAAGAAACACTAATTTTTCTTTTTAAAAAGTGTTAAATAATATTAAAGAAAAAAAAAAGGAAACAAATCTACGAAATCCGACGACATTCGCACTGAAAATTCAAATAAAAACTGAGACAAACGAGACGGTGAGTCACTCACTACACGGGCAAAGCTACTACTCCGTCCTCAGACTCAAATCCATAGCGTAAAATTATTACTTACAAGTTAAAACGAGATAAGAGCAACAATCAAAAAAAAAAATTTTTTTATTATCTTTTACTCGCGCGCGTATTTTTAACAAAACCTTTTTAATTTATTTTATTATTTAATAAATAAAAATTATAAATATATTTTTGTTTAAACGTGTCGGAGACATTTAACGTACAATAATAATAAAACGAAAAAACCCGCGAAAACCTTTCGTTAACGGAATTGAACGTGTCACGTGAAAAAAATTTTTAACGGTCGAAATTTTGTCGTGTCAGGACTTTCTCGTCATGTATTTGTTTTCCTTTTTAAAAAACCGGGAAAAATCATAACATTCTCGTCAAAGAAAAACAAAATATTATCATCGTGTAATCGAGTAAAAATTTGATAAATGATAAAAAATTGATAAAGTGAGTAATTTATAAATAAAATCTTATTAAATAATAATAATAATAATATGATATAGAATGTTTTGTTATTGAATTCGGTTGATTTGCCATACAATTAAACTCTACTTATTGAATTCCCTTACGTAAAATTCCCTTTTTTTATTTATTACATTAAAAAATAAGAAAAATTATCATTGTAAAATAACAATAATAATAATAATAATAATAATAATTAAATTATTAAATCTGTCGTTAAAGTGATAAATTTGATTTAATTAATTACTCGAGGTTTATATGTTTACATATGAGTGTATATAAATTTTAATTTGTTATTTATTTATACTTTTGTTTATAAAAATTTCAAAAATAATATTATTATTCTCATTAATTATGTAATATTGAAATATAAAATTCGTTAATTGAATAACAGAAAACGTTTATATTTATTTACATAAGATTTTTAATGTTATTTCTTAAAGCAAAAAATTAATTGTTTTATACATTTTAAGTTATTTTAATTTGTTTGTATTTATAATAAGCCATATTATACTTTAACATTTCTGTTTTTTCTTTTCAATATATATATATTTTAAACATGGATTCCTCTTAAATATTATTTTAAAAAAAAATTATAATTTTTATTATTTAATCAAAATAAAATGTAGAGATTAATGATGTCATAAGATGTAGAGATTTGCATGTCAAAGAACAACAACAACAATGAGCAAATGTATGAAATGTTTTTATATCCAAACAGGATAATTTATTAACTTTTATAAAAATATTTTTTGGATTAATAATTTCAAAAACAATAAATAATTTTTACAAGTTCTGTTAAAGGAAAGGTTTTTACATTACAATAATTTTTATTTTTACACCTAAAAATATATATATTTAATTTAAAAGTTTGTTGAATTTGTTTTTAGAAGCAGTCAGGCCGGTTATAATGGCCAACTTTCATCCGAGTTAAAAACACGTCTTCTGTCTTATTAAGACTCAGCTACACAAATCCGTGGAAATTTTTCGTGAAAGAATGATAAAATTTCTATTTATAGATATGTTTTGAGGGTTTCTATAGAAAACAAATATGACTGCCAAGGTTAAATTTAGCTAGTTAAATTAATCTCGAAAGCTGAAGTGTGATTAAATGCTTTGTTGAACCGAGTCAATGCATCCGACGCAATTATATATTATATTAAATATTATTGCACTGGAATAAATTAATAAGTAAGTCAGAAAGAAACAAACAAACAACCTTGTCGAAGGCCAAGGATATTCAATAATGACTCTCTCCTAATCGAAAGGTACCTGACCACAAACCTGATGCCACCGAACAACAAATGAGCCAAACGTTTTCGCATCAACATATTGGGTTGGATATCATCCAATCCATCTACCAGACACAAACATAAACTGTGTGTACTTGATCTGAATGTTAAATCAATTTAATTTACAAGTAAAATTTACAAGATTATCCGACAACATAACCCGAACCAATAAAGAATAATTAATAAATACTAAAAAATGTTTTACATCCAATAAAACAAAGATTGTAAACAAAACAGAAAGAAGAAGGAAAAAATTATACAAGGCGCCATTTTATATGAGAAATCTTTCTTTATAAAAATAAAATAGAAAAAGAAAACATATGTAAAATGTATTATGCTGTCTACTTACTTTTTCTATGCTGTATCTTTTTATAAATTAAGATGAAGAAGATCAAACTGAACACGTTCGTCGTTTTTCAAACTGAAAATAGAATGACAAGAAACGTTATTGAAGTTTTAAAAAATTCACATATTAAAAAAAATAAAAATAAAAAATATTCGATACATAAAAATATTAAAAAATTTTCATTATTATTATTATTATTGATTTCTTTTACGTAGTAAAAATAATTTAGATTAATTTAAAAAAAGAGTGAAGGTGAGAATTCCCCCCCCCCCATATTTAAAAAAAAAAATGAAAAATGAAAATAATAGAAAATTAAAATTCTAGGAAGGTCTAAAAATCCATTGACCACTCATTTCATTATTAACAATTTTTTTTTACAAACAATAGAATAAACTCCACTGGATGAAAAAAAAAAAAAAGAGTCTTTTAGAAAAAAGAGAAAGAGAGAGAGAGAGAGAGAAAAACCTTTTTCATCTTTTGAGGGGATTTCAAAGGTAGGCGTTTTATTGCGAACCTGTTTCTAAGTGTATAACAAAAAAAAAAAAAAAAAAAAAAAATTTCTCTTTTGTATTCTCGATTGTAAAGCTAAGAAAGCGCCATAGGGCGCTCGATAAATGTTAAGTTTCATTTCAGGTAAAGAAAATTTTCGTTTGTTTTCTTTTTTTTTTTTTTTTTGCAACCCAAAATTTCATAACACAATAATATTATAATTTTAAAATTGTTTTTTTTATTTTTTTTTGTACCGAAAAAAGAAAAGGAAATTTTTGGGAAAATGGGGAGTTAAAATCCCCGTTTTTTAATACACAACAAAAAATTTTTTTCCCCCAGTTTTCACGATTTAAAAATAAAATAAAATTAAAATTTTATAATTAATTATTTACGTGTTGCAAAACGTATTTATTTAAACATCACTTTCTATTAAAAAAATATATTTATATATCACTAATAATAATAATGATTAAGGTTCGAAAATTTATTTAATTTTAAATAAAAGATTCGAAAAAAAAAAATTTCGATTCTCGTTATTAACGTAAAAATAATTAATAAGACAAGGTTAAATATTATTTTAAGCATTTAAAATCAAATTTTTACTTGGATCATCATCATCATCATCATCATCATCATCTGCCAATCATTTTCTTGCTTTCCTTACATTTTAAATTGCCAAAAAAAAATTTTATTTTACCCTGAACACAAATATTATTATTCTCACTTATTATTATTAGAAATTTTTATTTTATATAAATAAAATAAATAAAATTATTAATAATTAATTAAAACACCTGCGATAAAACTATTAAAAGGAAATGATAATAATAATAATAATTTTTCAATGAAATATTTGTTTGATATTATTTATAGATTTTAAAAATTAAATTTTATGATTATTATTAATAATAACTTTTTCTCATATATTTTTTGGAAATCTTTTACTCAAGTTTAAATGCATCGGGAGAGAGAAAGAGAGAGAGAGAGAAAGAGAGAGAGAGAGTGAGTACCAAGATGAAAACAAAAATCAAGATTTAGGATGATGATGATTCATCTAGTTTTGAACGTCCTCGAGGCAGGATACAGCAATAACGAGGAACCGAGTACATTAAACGCCACTTAAAAAGGAAAAGATATTCAAGTTAAAATGTTGAACGTAAAAAATTCCAAAGAGAAAAGAGATGGAGAAAAAAAGAGTGAGAGAGAGAGAGAGATAGATAGAAAAAATGTGTGTGTGTGAGTTTAAAGAGAGTATCATGCACGGTTGGGGAGCCTTCTCTTCAATAAAAAAAAAAAAAAAAAACGATAGAAGAATACTATTTTCAATGTTCATTGTAGTATCGGTAAGAAGTTTTAATTTAACAACAACAAAAAAAAAAGTTTCATCTGCGTTTAACCTCTTTTAGAATTATTCTTTAGAAAAGTTCGAACGAGTTGTATCACGACTTCAACACGAAAATGTTGTCTGGCGAGTTTTTTTTTGTGTAAAAGTGAGAAAATAATGATGATGATGATCCCCGTCATGAAAAATGATCAACGTCATTGAGTTGTTTCGAAACAAAAAAAAAAAAAAATTTTTTTTTTTGGTTTTCATTGTTAAAAGAATTCCATTGTTTGTGTTGGTTTGGAAGTTTTAATTTTGGTTGACTGAATACGGTTATGGAGGAGGTTGTAACAAACAAATAAAAGAAAAATTTGATTTAAATAAAACAAAAAAAAAGTTCTTCCGCCATTAACAACAGATAAAAAAAAATACGTTCAGACTATACTAGAATTGATTTAAAATCTAAAAAAAAAAAAAAATTTCTACCTGGTACCAACATGTAAATGTGGAAGACATTTTTTCACTTAATGAGATTCGTAATGAATAAAAAAAAAAAAAAGAAAACATTTGCGGTGTTTGCAAAGAAAAAGTAATTTTTGTTAATAATATTCGGTTAAAAAAAAAAATTAAAGCAATGGTTTAGTTTTTTTTTTACCAAATCAAAAAATTACCCGTCAACAGGTTCTTATATATACACTCTTAACAACTTTTCTCACATGAACCTACAAAATGCATTTGTACCTTTTTTTTTTTTTTTTTTTTTTAAGAACGCGGGTTCCGGTTATTTATGTTATTATTCCGTGACTTTAGTAATATGAAGAATTACATGTTATCTTGTGAAAAATTTTCTAGAATAGTATTATTATTATTATTATTATTATTCAATTTCATATTTCACGCATTTTTTTTATCCCTTTTCTCCTGTTATGACGTCATCCTAAGTTAAAAAAAATTTTAAAAGAAAAAAAAATCACTAAAATTTTTTTTTTTTTTTTTTATTTCTTCCAGATGTCACAAAAACAAAAATTTTTCGTAGCCCTTTTTAAATAAAAACCTGATATTCAAGGTATCATCTTTTGCCTCACCCATATATATATTTTTCGGCATCTTTAAAAAAAAAACAACCTCGTGTTAAAATAAACCTGTAGAAAGCTGCCCCTCTCTCTCTCTCTCTTTCTCTTTCAAACCGCTATAACGTCATTACGCAAATGTTTTTTTTTAAATAATAATAATAATAAATAAACAAAAAAAATGATTTGTTGTTAATTTTGCCTTTGAGACAACGAAAAAAAAATTTGAATTATCAGAGTTGTAATCCTGTAGGCGTTTAAACGAAGAGCAACAACATAAAAGACATTTTGGGGCCGACAAATAAAAGTTTTTAATTATTTATTTTGTTGTTGTTAAATTTATTAAACACTCATTCATTTTATTAATTGCCTAAAGGATAAACATAAGACTTTGATCTTATTTATAAAAAAAAAAAAAAAAACATGGAAAATTATTTTGCTAAAAGAAATCAATGTGGAATTTCCCTTACTTTGATGAAAATAGAAGCATTTAAATACTCACACACGCGTGAAACCGGTTCGACAAGGAATCGTAAATATACAAACCGTGAATTCCAGGTACAAAAAAAACGCCTACAAGTGAATCATCCACAGTGTTTGTCTCTGACCAATGTATACCATCTTAAAGTAAAAATTTAAAAAACCCGAAAAAAAAAAATCTTTTCGTAACTTGATTCATTAAAATTTTTCCCCGACAATTTATTTATTTATTTATTATACGTGCGTACATCTTTTTTTTTTTTGTGTGTGTGCGTAAAGGGTGCGTAAAATGCGTTACCTTCACATATCCATTAACCATAAAAATTATTATTATTATAATAGACGGTAAGAGAGAACAATAAAACTAGGTGTATTTATTTTAAAAAAATAAGGGCGGTTTTAAGGAAATACCACTTGCACCCGAAAGAGGGTGGCCAGTCTTAAAATGCAGAAACAACCACCTTAATAGGTGGCTTCGCACGGGGTTTTTTTCTCCATTTTATTTTTTTCCAAGAGGGTGGCATATTTCTTGCATGGGCATACCGTTCGTTCCCTCAATGGATGTTTTACAACTCAAATTTTTTTTTTTTTTTTTTTTGAAATTTACCCTTTGATTGATGAAAAGAATTTTTAAAAAAAAACCAGTTTTTATATTTTTTTCTTTCCTTCCTTCCTTCCTTAAATCAATATACGCGCATTGCAAAGAGCAAAAAAAAATTTCCCCACACGAAATTTGCGCAAAAAATTTTTTTTTTTTAAATTTAATGAGTTAATTAATAGTAATAATAATTATTATTATTATTTCTTTACTGCTAGCGTTGCGAATATTTAAAAAAAATTCTCTTTTTTTTTTTTGTTTGAAAAACAAACGGAGCAAAAAAATCACTTCTGGGCAGATGTTTTTCTTTTTTTTTTTTTGCATTTCCGGTTGTTGATACTAAAAAATGATATGATTGATGTTCCGGTTTAAACGAAAATGGACAAACGGACGTAAGGTTTTTAATTACGGGTTTGTAGAATATTTAAATGGGGAGTCCCCTCATTGTCTCTTACTCACGCCTCACACTTACTTTAAATTATTTCTTTTAATTTTTACAATAATAATAATAATAATAATAATAATAATTGTTTTTGTATGCAAATCAATTTTTTACAGAGGAGATACATAGCGCGTGGAAGCAGAAAAAATTATGAAAAAAAAAAAAAGGAAATTTTCACAAAAGAATTTTAAAAAATAAATTATAAAAGGTATGCATTATTACGAAACCTTTTTTCCCTTTTTTTTGTTAAATACCTTTAGAGTAAAAATATAATGAAACTGTGACTACGGCACTGTCAAAAAAAAACCCTACTCCTCCTCCTCCCTCCCCTACCCCCCCCCCAAAAAAAAAAAACATTTCATTTAAAATTATTTATTATAGTAAAAAAAGGAAAGAAAAAAGAAAATGATTGTTATCATATGTTAAACATGGTCGTGATTATTTTTTTAAAAATTTACTATAAACACACACCCTAAAAGAAAAAAACTATTTCGAGGGTTCGTATTATTATTATTATCATCATTATTACTACGAATTCTTTTATTGAAAAAAAAAAAAAAGAAAAAAAATTTTTTTTTTTTTTAAAGTTTTAAAATCAGGTTCTGGCGCCAATAAGACCCAAAAATATTCGTGATCAACCATCAACTCATACCTCGACACCTGTTTTTTCCACTACGAATTTTTTTTTCTTACTATGGTATTCGAAAATTGAAATTTTTTTTTTTTTTTTACAAACCCGTAAATTTAAAAAAAAAACGTGCGGCGTGACTTTACAAGGCAAAAACAAGAAAAAACGTAAGTTTAATCAATTATAATGAAAAAAATGAGAAAAAGCAGAAGAAAAAATTAAGCGCAACAAACATGCATTCAAAAATGTAAAAAAAAAAAAAAAAAATCTGGAAAAAACATGTTTTTTTTTTTTTTTTTTAAAAGCTCTTGGCGGGAGAGTATAAAAAAAAAAATTTTTTTTTTTTTTTTACTAAATTATTTTAAATTTAATCTAATGGCAAACATTTTAAATGTGTAAAAAAAAAAAAAAAAAAAAAAAAAAACTTCAAAGCGTAAATTTTGTCCCCCTTTTTCTTTTTTTTTTTTTTATTAATAAAATTTTGAAAGGAAAGAAAGAAAAACGAAAGATTTTTTTTTTAGTATACGTTTTACCCGAAAAAAAAATTTTACAAACAACAAAACCCGGGAAATTTTCCCTTTTTTATCGGGGGGGGGGGGGAACCGACGATTAATAATTTACAAAAAAAAAAAACAAAAAAAAAATTGTCGGGTTAAAGGGGATCATTGAACATAACGATTGGGAAAATTTTTTTTTTTTTTTGTTTTCATTCGGGAAAATCAACAGGTTTTCTTTTTTTTTTTTTTTTTTTTTGCCTTAATCATCATAAAAAAGGGCGGAATTTAATTTTTTCCTTTACTTTTGACCATTATTGCTTTTTATTATTATTATTATTATTATTATTATACCTTAGTTAAGCCTACTACACGTTTGAAAAAAAAAAAAAATTTTTTTTTCTTTTAACTTTTTTTTTTTTTTTACTTTTTCAAGGTTGATTGTACGGTACTATCATGACCTCAGGGTTATTATTATTATTATTATTATTATTATTATTATTATTATTATTATTATTATTATTATTTTCGATGAGTTATTTAAATGCAACGCCCAGGTTGTATCAATGATTTAAAAAAAAAAAATTATCCAACGGATTTTACTCTGATTTACGTAAAATATTAAAACCACGCCCTTGTTAAAAAAAGATGAGTTGTTGTTATAGTTTTGCTTTGTGACGACAAACGACAAACAACGATTTTATTTATTAAAACTCTACGTTTAGTAAATGTTAATAATAATAATAATAGTTTAAAAAGAAACAAAAGAACTCCACCACCACCACCATTGCTACCAGTGTTATGATAGGATGATTATTATATTCGTTAAACATAAATTTATTAAAGAGGAAAAAAAAAAAAAAAAGAAAAAATTACGTAATGTCATCATCATCATCATCATCATCATGATCGTTTGTAGAACCATCAAACATCCGAATGTTGTTAGTTTGTCGTCATCTGTTTCTCGTCCTTCAATACTCTTCCAACCCACATTTGTATGCATAACATAAACGCACTCATTACTTATCAATTTATCACTTTTTTTAAACATAATAATAATAATAATAATAATAACAATAATAAAAAAATTTTCTATTCGACTACAAAAACAGATTTTAAATAATAATAATAATAATAATAATAATAATTTTTCTTTTTTTTTTTTTTTAATTATTTCTGACATTTTTGTAATAAGAAAAAAAAAAAAAAACATTTGAAAAATTTCTTTTTTTTAACGGTTTTCTTTCTTTCTTTCTTTCTTTTGTTTTAATTCTTTTGTTATTTAATTTATATAAATATATAAAAATGTTTTTTTTTCGTCAGTACGTGATTTCTTTTTTTTTTTTTTTTTTTTTTAAACAATTAATTTCGGTTATTAAACAACAAAAAAAAAAAAAAAAAAAGAAGCAGGTGTTGTTTAAAATATGCCAAAAACAAAAACAATTATATTCTAATTAACAACAAATGTTTTTTTTTTTTTTTTTTTACGGATTTCAATGCAAATAACAAAAAGAAAAATATTTGTTTATTATTATTATTATTATTATTATTATTAATAATTAAAAATAATTAAAATTTAATAATGATTGACTCACTGATATTTTGTTAACAATTGAAAAAACAAAATAAAATAAAAATTAAACGAACCGAATGATGGCCGTTTACAATAAGTAAAAATTTTTTGTCGTGGTTTTAGACAAAACGTAAACAATATGAAGGGAAATTTATTTTGAAATTATTTATCGTTTTCTTTTTCTTAAAATAAACAATAATTTTTGTTTTTTTTTCGTTTCAAATGATAAATAATTAATTTTATTAACAAAAAAGGGAAAATTTGACGATTTTCATTTTAGTTTAGTTTAGTTTTTGTTAGAAATTAAATATTTATTGGGTTAATTTTTTATTATTCGGGGAATCGTATTACTATTGCCACAATTAAAAAAAAAAAAAAGGCGGAAAACAGAACAAAATTAAAGAAAAAAAAAAGAATAATACAAACATAACAAAATGTATCGTATTAACATTTGTCAATACGCCTGGATATTCTCGCAATAAAACCACCTGACTCATATGAAATTCCATTCTTTTTAATTTTCCTTTTAAAAAAAAAAAAACCACCGGCTTTTGGTTTTTATCAGTATCAAATTTATTTCCCCGGAAATTTTTCTTTTAAAAATTTAAAATTTTACAATAATTTTTTTCGTTTCCCCTCCCCCTCCTTCCCCTTCCCCTCCGTTTTTCAGATTATATTAAAAATATTTATTGTTTTTTTTTTTTTTAAACACAATACAAAAATTTTTTAATAATAAATATAAAAAAGGATTTTTTTTTTTTTTAAATTTTGTAAATTAATATGAAATAATTATACTTATGTTATATTCGACGATTATTAAAAATGGAGGGGGTGAGAGAGGGGAGGGGAGGGGGCAGAATGTGAAAAACATTTAAATTTTTACCCAAAAAACCGGAAATTTTTTTTTTTTTTTTTTTTTTTGTGCAAAAATGCGTGGTTTTAAAATGTAAAACTTTGTAAATATTATCCAATTTCTTTGACTAATTTTAATGTTAGTTTATTTATTTATTTAATTATTTTTTGTTTTAATAAGTAATTAAAAACTTATATTACTTCATTATGCCTTAATGAAATTTATGCAAAATTTAGGCAAAAAAAAAAAAAATTTAATTTATTTGATTGATTTTCGTTTAAGGCTCTTTTTTGTTTTTTTTTTTTTTTTTTTACAAGAAATTCATTTTGATTATTATTATTATCTTTTTACCTTTGATAAATTTTCCCTTTTTTCAACCTTTTCAAAATAATTTACAATTTTTATTCATTTTACAAAAAAAAAATCAAAACAATTTATTTTGTTAAATTTCAATTGTAAAAAATTATAATTAAATCACGTCATCCATGTTTCTTTTTTTTACACAAATTTAAAATTGTAATTAAAAAATTATTTATTATAATTTTTTTATTAAAAAAAAAGAATAAATAAATAAACAAAAAAGAAATATCTAGAAAAAATATATTAATTTCATTTATATATATATATATTTAGTCTTATACAACTTATACTACTAATTGTTCGATATTAAATTAATTTTTTTTATGTAAAAATTGATGTTGAATTTTTTTTTTTTTTTTATACACGCCATTACTAATGTAAATAAATGTAATGAAAACATCATCAACAACAACAACCACAACCTCACAAAATTAATAATTAATAATTTTTATACAGAAAATCCATCATTAATTAAATCACACAAAAAAAAAAAAATGAGGGAAAATTTAATGCGAAAAATTTTTTGTTTTTATTTACGAGGGTGTAAAAGTAAGAAATTTTTTTTTTTTTTTTTAATTTTATAATATTAACCCAATCAATTAATTTACACGTTAATTATTACATTATAATATTAAATATATAAACAATTAAAAAAAAAAAAAAGAAAAATTTATTGCACTTAAAAATTTTTGTTTTTTTATAAAATAATTTTTCGATTATTATTATTCTTATTATTATTAAACTACAAAAATTATAATTTTATTTTGAGGTATTTGAAAAATTAATAATAATTCCACCTAATTAATATAATTTATTACACGAATTAAATTTAGAGAAAATATTATAAAGTACAATTATTATAATTTCAAAGTGCTAAAATTTTTTCAAATCGATATTTGATCAATTTTTTTTTTTTTTTATGAAAATAATCGCGCGTAAAAAATTTTAATTTTTATAAATTTTTAATTAGTTCGTATAATTATTTTGTGACTATTTTTAATTAGGTTTTTTTTTGTTTATTTGATTGTTTCAATTAACACACCCTCAATTGATTGGTTTAAAATTTTATTGCTCACGACGTTATGTTGAAAAAAAAAAAAAAAAGAAAAAAATTACAAAGTTATTTTCGAAAATTAAATAATTATTATTATTGTAACACAAATATTGTTTCATTTTTAATCGTAAAAAAAAACGCAAAATTAATTTGTGTGTAATTTTATACGTGTATACGTAATTTAAAAAATTTTATTTCTTCTTTCTTTTGCCATTTTTATAGGCTGCCATAAATAAAAGCAACGAAATATATGATACATTAACCCAACGACTGTATGTGATTTAATATGTGCACTTTTATAATACATAAAAATAATAAAAGAATTATATGAATAAGTGAGCGAACAGATTCAGATAATAAAAAAAAAAAAAAAAAAAAAAAAAAACGTTCTGCATTTAAAAAAATACTCGAGTGTTGTTTAAATAAACCGCACGTTTTTTATTTTTCTTCTTTTTTTTTTTTTTTTCTCATTATTTATTTACAGAAGCGAGGTCCAGCCTTTAGCTTTTGTTACTTTTTTAGATTTTCCTTGATTTGGACTTTGTTGTAATGATGATTTAGAATTTGGATATTTATTATTATTAGTTTTAGGACTTCTGTGATTTAAACCTCCTCTGGGAGATGATTTGGGACTCATTTTGTCTACAGCAAAAAAAAAAAAAAAAAAAAAACATTAAAATGTAAAGTTGTGATAAATTTATCAAACCAAAAACTAAAAAAATGAAAGCTTACTCAATGTGCTAAGCATTTCTTTTGGCAGCCATTCATAGTCGACATCATTGGGATTAGTGGTACCAGTTTCGACAACAGGTTTCTTTCCTACACGTTTCTTACCGACAGAAACTAAGAAATATTGACCTATGACCAAAAGTAAAACAACGAGAGCAGCTAAAAAGACATATAAAAACAATGTCTCACAGTCTAATGCTTCTTCGATTTCAATTATGTTAACAGTTTCATTGAAGACGGATTCACTAAAAGCGTTTCCTTCCTAAAAAAAAAAAGAAAAAAATATATTTGTAACAATATTTAGGCTCTTTGTAGCATTGGTGAATTATTATTATTATTTATAATTTGTACAAGGCTAAGATCAATAAAAATAAGTAAACAATATTAATAATCTTCTTTTCGGTCACAACACAATTATTTAAAATATTTAAAATTTATTTATTTTTTTTTTTTCAAAGAATAATATTGTGTATACTAGTGTAATAAAAAGAAATTTAGTTAAGAATAAACCTCTAATAATTCAAATTAATTGACTAAGTTAAAGAGTTCAAAACAATTTGTAAATAAATATATGTACGATTCTAATATACATTCTAAATTGATTCATACGATAAAATGAAAAAAAAAAAAAAAAAAAACTAAAACAACTTACAAAATCCCTATAACTTAAATGAATATTTAGCCCGAATGGTCTTCCAGCAAAAGATTCAGGAGTCATAAATGAATAAGCTAAAGTTGCTTCATGAGTTGGTTTTACTATTCTATTGTAAGCAATCATAGAAAAGTTTTGAATGTAAAAACTGTAATCCATTGGATATCTAAATGATGCATCAAGAGTTTCAACAATAAAATCTTGTTTTCCCTTGTTATGAAATCCAACGAGAAATTCTATAATTTGTCCAGCGGGTAATTCTAAAAATATTTCAATCGACGTTAAAAATTGTATTAAATAACGTTTTTTTAAAATTACTTTTTGATATTATAAAAATTTTGAGCATTACCAACAGCAGTAGAAGCTGAAGAAGGTTTTGTAAACAAAAGAGTTGTAAGAGCATCTGGAGAAGCACCAGATTGTGTTCCATCTTCATCATCTCCTCCTTCGTCAGTCATAGATGTATCTTCTCCATCACCTTCAACATCGACATCATCATCTACATCATCATCATCGGAAGCAGCTGCAGCAAATGGGCTGGAGCCTAATGTATAAAAATAAATAAATGTTTTTGATAATTTAAAATCAAACTTAAATCATATTATACTAAAAATTAAAAATAATGAATAAGAAATTTAATAATTTTAAGTTAATAATTAATTTGAAAAAATATAAACATATTCATTGATTTTTTTTTTTTTTTTAAATCAGATGGTGAATTCATGCCATACATGATTAAACAATTTGACAACATTTAAATAATAATTAATTAAAAATAGAATAAAAATAATTTGAATTTTAGTAAAAGACGATTGCATTCTTTAGAAATTTATAAAAAAAATTAAAACTTAAAAAAAGTTTCTTTGAAAAAAATTGTTTTTTTTTTTAACCAGCCACGTATTGGAGCGTTGCTCCAGTTTTTAAAAAATTCAAAATTTTTAAACTAAATAAAACTAAAACTTACCTCCATTAAAAGAAACAACTATAATAGGAAACAAAAATAATAGAACAAGATAAAGTTGCTTCATATTGAATAATTGTAACACAGAATTTAAAAAAAACTAAAAAAATACTTTTTAGCAACACAAAAATCACAAACGAGACATCTGCCAATAACTGTCCGGCTTTACTACAAACTACGAGTACGTGGATAAGAAGGAAGTGATGCAGACGGCAGTACGGCCCGCCAACAAAGCGGATATAAAGTTATTTCGTCATTTTATAAAAATTTATGTTGTCAAACCTGCAAGCAGAAGAATTTTAAAGTACTTGTGCGGTTTGTTTGTATAATTTACGTATATTCAAAACATAAAAAGTTTAAATATAATAATGGTTTTTGCTTGTCAATTAGATAGTTTTCAACAAAGTGTAATTATGTTTTCATTTAATTTTTTCAAAATGCCAAACAAAAACCAATAATTATTTTTTACTATTTAATAAGTTATTTTAACTTTAACTTTTTTTTTTTTTTTTAGATCACTTCAAAAGTTGTATCTTGTTCACAAGGTGTTAAAGATAATGAGACATTTTATGAAGTTATTTGTGAAGACTCTATTTTATTTCCCGAAGGTGGTGGACAGCCCTGGGATACAGGATTTGTTAATGACATCCCCGTTTCCCAAGTTCTTAGGAAAGGTGATTCAGCGGTAATATACCTTCCGAAACCGGTTACAGTAGGTGGAGAAGTAAAGCAAGTAATTAATTGGGAAAGAAGATTTGATCACATGCAACAACATTCAGGTATTTAAAAAAATTAAAAACAAAACATTTTGTTTTGAAATTAGAACTAGGTTATTTTCTTTTAATATCCAGGTCAACATTTAATAACGGCCATAATTAATGAAGAATATAAAATAGATACAACATCTTGGTGGCTTGGAGAAGAATTATCACATATTGAGCTTGATACCAAACAATTGACCAATGAACAAATTACTAACATAGAAAATTTGGCCAACCAAAAAATAATCGAGCAAATTCCTGTGACTGTAAAATTATATGAGAAAAATAGTAAAGAAGTGGAAAATGCCAGAACTAGAGGTTTACCAGATGATGTGACAGGACCAATTAGAATTGTTGAAATTGTCGGATTAGAATCTGATTTATGTTGTGGTACTCATGTAAATAATTTAGGACAATTACAGAGTATAAAACTTTTGTATGCAGAAAAAGGAAAAAAAAATAAAACAAATTTATTTTTTTTATCCGGTACTAGAGTTTTGAAATATTTATCAAAATGTCTTGAAACAGAACAAAAATTAACAAAACTTCTCAAGTGTGATCCCTCTTCATATGCAGACATAATTAGTAAACTTCAACAAAACCTTAAATTAACAAATAAAAAATTAGACAATTTATTTAAAGAAAAAGCAGTGGAAGAAGCAGAAAAATTAAAATATTTAAAGCCAAAACCAAAGTATTATACTCATTATAAAAATGATGCCAATTCCGATTATGTCGATTGTTTTTGGAGAACTTTAAGGGACAATGAATTACTAAACGAAACATTTTTTATGTTGGCAGCAGGTGAAACTAACGGATATTTATTGATTAATGGAAATGAAGATGATATAAAAACATTAGCACCACAGTAAATATTTTATGTGACCATTTTTAAAAAACTGAAATCATTAAAAGTAATATTTTAAAGACATTAAAAAAATTCTTTTTTTTATTTTCAGAATATTAAATTTGTTAGATGGCAAAGGGGCTGTTAGAGGAACTAAATTTCAAGCTAAAGTTTCAAAACTTTCAAATTTCAAAAATGCAGAATTAATAATTGCAAAATATTTCGATGGCAAATCAACAAACAATTCAAATTGAAAAATAAACATTTTAATAAATTAAAAAAATGACTTTTTAAAGCATTCAAAACAGAAAAAAATGTGAAACAAATTAAGTCACTATCGCTTTATGAAAATTTTAAGTAAAAAAGGCTAGTGAAGTTTTTAATGTAATTTTTCTACGACAATAAAAATAATCATGTCATTTGAACCTATAATTATTTTCTTCCCTGTCTTTCCAGAGAGCCATCTTTAAGCTTGTAAGCCGGGTGATATTTATTTTCGTATCCTGGAATTTTTAACGATGGATTGGGTTGTGTGTTTTTCGAATTACCTATTGAAGTATAACCTTCATTGTAGAGAGTGCAATAAGGAACGGGTAATATTCTTAAGAAATCCCAAATGTCATGGTATGACCAGTCGAGAATGGGACTCACTCTCATTAATGGAGGCCAATCTTTGTCGCATTCCTGCAAATTAAAAAAAATTACAAAAATCTAATAATTTCTTTCCATTAATTATTTTTCAATTAAAAAAAAAAAAATGTTAAAAATAAAAACCTGAAATTCTTGTAGATTTTCCGAATGCGGATCCGTTCTTCTCGTACCCATGAAAATTGCTTTTATTTCCGGAATTCTTTTATGTAATTCCGTTAAAGCTTCTTTTATCGGACCGAACGCGATGACTACGTTTAATTTGTATTTATTAACGGTATCGGTAACAAATTTATCGACTTCGGGGAAAACTGAACCGTTTTTTATATAAACGCAATTTATTTTAAATGTATAATTTTGAATTTTACAAACGGTCCAAATCAAATGAAGTAAAACGGTGCAATCTTTTCCTCCGTTAAAACTCAAATAAATTTCATCCGATTTGTATTTTTCAAAAGCGGTTTCTATGACCTGAAATCCATATTTAAATTATTAAATTAAACTTTTCAATACTAAAAACCTCGTCGTTGTAAATAATGCAAACCTTTAATGAATTTCGCACGAGATTACAAATGGATTTATTTCCATTTGTCAACTCTTTGACAAGTTCGGCATCTTTCATTTCGAGATTCTCGTTAATTGATTTTAAGGGTAACAAAGATTTAAGGTACGAATAAGCGCTCGTGACGTCATCAATCGAAGTACTTTCCAAAACAATTTTCGTTACGAAATCGGTTCCGCTGAAATTTGACGGATACGATCCGAAAAGTACAAGATTTTCATATTTGTTAACGGCTTTGTTGAGTTCGTTTAATATCTTCACTTCCGGCCACGTTAAAAATAAAATCATCGTGTACATTTTAACGTCGGGATTTTCGAAAATTTTTTGCAAATGATCAAAGGAATGTTCCAGCCATTCCATCATACCGGGCAATATATAAATATTTTTAACTTGTACTATGGGAAAAGGTTTTTTCGCAACGGGACATTTTTCTTCTTGCAATCCGTTGTGTTTGTTCGTTAGCCAAGAATTTTTTTCTTGTTTGGGTAAAATGTAAATAAGTTTTGAACTTTGAGGTATTAAAGCCATTTTTAAAGTCGGATTATTTTTAACGTCGCCGCTCTCGTGAAAATAACTACTAATAACTTCCGCCATTTCGGAATTCATAACAATTTTATCTCCTACGGCTTCGGCAACGGCTTCGTATGTGATGTCGTCATGAGTGGGACCGATTCCTCCGGTTGTAACCACGATATCAAATTTTTCACTGAACCTGGCTACTTCTTCGGCTATGTCATTTTTTTCATCGGGTACGGTCGATATTCTGCATACTTTGACTCCAATGGCGTGAAACCTTTTGCATAAAAAAGCAGAATTCAAATCATTCACATGCCCTTTAAGTATTTCATTTCCAACAATTATAATCCCTGCTTTTTTTAATTGCTCTTCCATTTGATGTAATTATCTGTATTTGCTCTGCAAAAGAAAATACATAAAATTTTGATTAAAAATTATTTATTTCAGTACAAAACCAGTTGTGATTATTAAAATAAATTTGAAATTTTGTTTGAAAAAATGAATAATGAAAATATCTTAGTAAAAAATGATTGCCATTTTTTTTTTTAACATTAAAATAACTTAAATTTAAAAAAGAAAAAAAGTTAAGTTGCCATATTTTAATTGTAAAAAACTAATCATATGCTTATATTAAAGGTAAAATTATTTTAATAAATTTAATTATTTTAAATATATTTTTGTTATCGAGGTTTCAATTAAATTAAAAACAACATGGATCCTTAAAAAACATAAATTATAGTAAAAATAAAAAAAAAAAAAAAGAAATTACAAGATGATTATCAAATTATGATACAAACCTTTAAAATTTATTATAAATTTCCTCTAATAAAAAATTTATTAGCTTATTTTACTATTAAATATAAATTTTATTTATGGATCGTGTATAAAAAAAAATTACAACAGATAAATAATATTGTAAAATATTTAAAATTTGATTTCACTTAATTTCTTCAATGTGTTTTGTTTTTCTTTTTCCAAATCTACTACATTCTTTAAATGATTTTGTTTTTTGTTGTTGTTGTTTTTTTGATTGTTTTGACTATTTATCATCAGGCTTTTCCTTTTTTTTAGATATATCATTTTGTAATTTTAAAAAATCACTATCAATTTTACTTATATTTTTGTTAAGTGTTTCTTTAATCTAAAAAAAAAAAAAATGGTAAAAGAGTTAAAACTGTACACTTGTTTTTTTTTTTTTTCGAATAACAATTTTTAAAATAAAAATTACAATTAAAATTAATGTATAGCTAATAACCTAATGTATTTTATATTTAACAATAATAAAAAAAAATAAATAAATAATTAAAAAAGAGAAACCTACTTTTTTTAAATTTCCAGTATATTCTTTAGCTTTTGTTTTCGCTTTAAGACTTTTCGCTCCAACAACCTTAAAAACATTTTTCTTTTTGTTGGCCTTTTTTTTCGCCATTCTACCAAAAATATTTCTACATGAAAAAGAAAAAAAAAAACTAAATTTTAAATTAAATTTTGTTTGTACGATTACAAATACAAAGGCACAAATTGTAGATTTCAAATCGAAATAAAATTTTTATCGAATTAAAAATTATATTTTTCAAATCGTCTAATCAATTTAAAATTCTGTACACTTACATTAATCATTTAAACAAATCCTTTTAGGTAAAGGTTCACTTATATCAGAATTATCTATCATTAATATTGATAGTGGCATTTGAAATGTCACTCTGTGCATATTTTTTCCATTCGAAACATTTCTAACAAAATTAAATTCATATTCATTTTCATCAAATTTATATTCCAAATGTGTTTTGAAAATTTCATCGAGTGATTCATCTTTTTTTGCAAAAAAATAACAGTAAATTATTGGAAGGTGTTTTTCTAAATGATCTTTTTTTATTTCTTTTAAATCCTGTTCATCGAAAAGCCCTTTGAAGTATTTTAAAAAACTCAAAGCTTTGGCAGGTAAATTCATGACGACATGAATTTGCCCGAGAAAATTTGAATCGCTCCAAATTTTTAACATGTTACTTTTAAAATCATTTAGTATAAAATCTGATCCATCTTTATTGTAAGTAGTTATCCAGCCTTTGGCTTTTTTATTTAAATTAATATTATGATTTAACCATTTAAAAGAATCCGGATTTAAATCATTCGCATGAACTAAACAATTTTTTTTTGCTGCTCTGATTGAAAATGGTCCGACACCAGCAAATACATCAAACAAAACATCTCCATGATTCACTAAATTAACAATTCTATTATGTTCTGTTGAAAGCCTGGGATTCCAGTATACTTTAGAAAAGTCAAATTCAAATTTTGTGTCATATTCTATAACACTGGCAATAAAATCTGGTTCTCCACACAGAACTTCCATTTCAAAATTTCTGTATACATTATCAATTTTGTTTGTTTTATTAACAACAGTTTTAGCAACTGAAACTTTATCTTTCAATACTTCAGCAATAATATACTTGTAATCAATTAAATGGTCTTTGAGATTTAAATGAACGATATGGCCGATAATGGAATAACTTGTTAATGGTGGCTCGTCTTTAGGCAATATAGCTTTTAATACTTCGTTTAATTTCCAATAATCATAATCTAAAGTTATGATTTCATTGCTAAACATATCTTTAGTTATTCCTAAATTTTTAAGTTCGATTTTAGTGTTTTCACTAAAGTCATCAAAATTTTTTATTAAGGCAGGATTAAGAAAAAGTTTTACATTGTCACTTATTTTTTCTTCTGTTATTTTACAACGTCGATTTTTAAAATAATAATTTTTCAAGCACTTATTTAAATTATTAATTTGATTTGGTTTTATTTCAATAGAATAAACATTAATGGTTTTTTTAAATGCACTTCTGTCCAATACTTTCATACCCCTCACACAATCCGGTGGTGCAATTTCATCTTCCATTATTATTAATTTATTAAAAAATTTCAATTTAATTTTTTTATCGAATTCACGTGAATATTTTTTTTTAAATAAACTACAACTAACGTCAAGAAATAATTTCTTGAAAACCATGAATGAAATCAAATAAATACGGTGAAATTTAACGAACTAATTTCAAATGTTAAATTCTTCAATGAATAAAATGTTGTTTATTAAAAAAATAAATAAAATAATTGTATTAAATTTTATTTACCTTTTATTTTTATGTGAATAAAAATTTTTCAAATTGAATTACACCGTATTAAACACGTGGATAGATGATGTTGACCAATTAACAATGTCGCAATACGTAAAAAAAAAAGTTAAATGCTATATTATAAGTACAGTTTTTTTTTTTTATCAGGTAATTTTTTTTTTTTTTTTTTTACATTACCATTAAATAAATTACGTAACAATAAAACTAAAAGTTATCATTACAGCACGATATGGAATCCAGACTTTTATAAAAATCTGTTACCAACTTAAATTTTAATAAACGTGTCACAAGTAAGTTTTTTAAAAACATTGTTTTTTTTTCGCGCTAAATTCTTTTCGTTTAAAATTTTCAAAATGGCGGCTTGCTTTCCTTTATTCCAATCATTTTTTTTTAAATTTTACTCATCAAACATTTAAAATTTTACAAAATCTAGTAAGTGTATAATCTTATACTAATTAATATTATTAATAATGTATATTAAATAGTTTAATATATTATTGCGAATAATTTTCAAAGTTTAATTTAAAATATTTTATTTTATTGAAAAAAACCATTTAATGCTAATTCTATTAAATAGTATAATAATAATGTATTTATTTTATTTCTATTAATTACTATTCTATATTAATTAGTATTTATTTTAATTCTATTAGTATAGTATTAATTAATTGGAATAGTAATATTATTGAAAGTAATTGTATTTATTCAATATTATTAATAATTTAAAAATTCTTAAATATTTCATACATTTTAAAACAAAAATTTTTAATTTTTAAAAAAGTCAAAGGTTAAATTTTTTTTCCCTTTACCCAAAATTAATAATGATTAATATTGACTACTTCATTCGGTCCAGAAATTTTTGTTAAAAGGAAAATTATCCTTTTGCAATTAATGTCAAAATGAAAACCTATCCCATGGTTAAAAATTTACGATATTAGATCAACACCCTTCTTTTAAATTTATTATTATTATTATTTTTTTACGGTAACCTTCTCAAATAAAAAAAAAAAAAAAGAATCATAAGACCCTTAAGCTCGTGGATAAATTATTTTCTAAATAATTAATCGACTGAAACGAAGGATGAAATTATTTTCAAAAAAAAAAAAGAAAAAATTAACAATAATTAAAGCTTTGATTTTAAGTAGAAAATCATTTAAAAATTTATTTATTTATTTATTTATTTTTCACATACTTTACAATATTTATCCGTGTAAAATTTGCAATAGAAAAATTAATGCCCTCAAAAATCTCATTGAAAGTTTATTATTTTTGTATTTTAATATGATTCTTCCGTATTTAAATCTGGTCTTCTTCCTTTTTTTTTTTTTTTTTTTTTTTCCAGGTGGAACATTTCACGAACGTCACGGTCACAGGACCGTATTAGGGCGTGTAATTTCAATTACAATTAGTTAAATAATACGAATAAAATTTTAATTATTTATATTTGCACTTGGCAAAAATGAAAAAAAAAAAAAAAAAAAGAAAAGCTCATAAAATCTCATTGTCAATTTTATTAATCAATTAATTATTATTATTATTATTATACGTTGTATACATATTATGATACATATTTTAGCTGAGTTCATAATTAAAATAATTCCATTTCCTTTTTTTTTTTGCTGCTATAATTATCTTAAAAAATAATAATGATAAACGTTAATTTATTACTATTGTTACTTGTACATAAAAAAAGTTATTTTATTTAAAAAAATATGATTATTATTATTATTAATTATATGTAATTGAAATATTTGTACTAATCAGTGCAAATAGAATATAAAAAAAAAACTTTACAGAATGAAACTTTATAAAATAATTATTTTATACAAAAAAATATTATTTTAATAAATAATTTATAATAAATTTATGTAAAAAAAAATTTGTTTTTTCTTGTTTTTCATTTGACACCTCCTCCTCCTCCTCCTAAATTCAAATTTAGAACCAATTCTAGAAAGAAAAAAAAAACGCCTATAAAAACAAATCTTTCTTTTAAATAATTATTAGAAATGTTTGAAGCTCCTCCTCTTAAAGATTCTCACAGCCAAACGTCTCATCTTTTAAATTAATAAATTTTTATTATCCTCTTAAACATCTTGTGAATATATATACATATTATTATTATTATTATTATTTTATATAACTGTGACTAATTTTTGTGCAAAAAAAATTTACATATATATATATATTTTTTTTTAAAAATAGGTAAGATATTAAAAAATTATTTTTGTTTGTTTTATTAAAATTTTAAAAAAAATTAATTTTAATTGTTTTAATTAAAATTTAATTTAAATTTTTAAATGTGATTCGGTTAGTATATTATTTATTAATTATTATTATTATTTAGAGAATCAAATTATTTATAATAAATTTAATGTTATAATAATAATCAATAATTAGATAATTAATTAATTTTAAAAAGTAATCATAAGAAAATTTTCCTACAACAACAACAAAATTATTAAAATTAATTTATTAATATTATTATTATTATTTTATTTGATTTATTAACTTGCTATAATAATGTTTTAAAACTATAATTTTCAAATTTTCCTTAAAATTTTCCATGAAAAATTTGCTCAAATAATTAAATTTGAGTAAATTTTCTATTAGAAATAATTTAAAATAATAATAATAATTAGAAAAAATTAAAAATTTAAATTTAAAAAACTTTCAATTTTTTTTTTTTTTTTTAAAATTAAATTATTAATTTTGTTTATTAATAAAAAATTTAAATTTTCTTATAAAAAAATTTCATGTTGCAAAAAAAAAAAAATGGAATTTGAACGATTCTGACGTAATCGTTTAAAAACATAAATAATAATAATAACAAAAAAATTTTTTTTTTTTTTTTATTTTAAGACGTGAAAAAATGAAAAATTGAAGACAAATATGCCTCGATACAGAAGAAGTCCAGAACAAACGATAGATTATGATGATGATGATAATGATAATTGCTGTCGTCACGGTGATAATAAACTCGGACAAAGAAATGCAGCAAATGCAAGAGAAAGAGCAAGAATGAGAATATTAAGCAAAGCATTTTCCAGGTTGAAAACAACATTGCCATGGGTTCCAGCTGATACCAAACTATCAAAATTAGATACCTTAAGACTTGCAACTAGTTATATAGCACATTTAAGAACAATATTAACAGATGATGGAAATCCTCCACCGATTGTTCATCCCCTTAATTTGGTATGAAATTTTTTTCTCTTAATAATTTAAAATACTCGTAATAATAATAATAATTTAAACGTGCAATTTATATATATATAATTTTTTATTTTATTTGTTCTACTTTTTTTTTTTTTTTTTAAAATATATATAATTGCCCACCCACAAAACATTTTTGACGGTTTAAAATTTTCCTTTCGAAAAAAAAAAAAAACAAAAAATGGGAGCAGCAATAAACAAAAAAGATATTTTTTTTTTTTAAAAACAAATAAACCTTCTTAGGCTTTTGTTTATTTTTATTATTATTATTATTTTTAAAAATCCTTATATGAAGTTTTTGTTTTTGTTTTTGTTTTTCTTATGAGAAAAAAAAAAAGATTTGCCATTTTATTTTGATTTGTAATTTTTTATATATATATATCGAATATAATTTATATAAGTAAATTTTATTACGTCACAACATATGAAATTTATATTTGGTTGTTGTTGTTGTAGAGAGAGAGAGAGAAAATAAGGGCGTTTGTTGGTTTAAATTTTTTTTTTAAATTTTTTTTGTTTGTACGAAGGCTGATAATGGCGCAAAGCCAGAAGAGTTAAAAGGGCTCTTCGTTTTATTATATAAACAAAAATGATTTTTACTTCAATGATTTCATGTCATTAAAATTGTAAAATTGTAAACTTGCCCAAGAGGATTGTGTCCACCTGGGTTTTAAAAACAATATGGCACGAGCTTATTTTTTTTTTTTTTTTAATTTTTAGAGGGTGAATTTTTTTTCTTTTCGGTTCATTTATTTCAAATGATTATTATTATTAATAATTTAATTTTAATCTTTTTCTTTCCTTTTAGACGTGGCCTTTTACTATTCAGCAACCAACATCCGATAATACTTCTTCACGAAATCCTGAAGATTGGTCGATGATGGAAGAAAATCAAAATACCAACAGATCAACCCTTATAAATATAAATTCAACGAGAGAAAGTCCGACGCCATGTTCCGAACCTGATTTAGAAAATACTCAAAGACATTACCAAACGAAAAATCATCATTATTCTGATCGTAGACATCATTATTCTGATTCTTTATTAAATTTAGGATGATGATATTATTAAATTTTATTTATTATTATTACTATTATTATTAACTTAAACTTTATTAGTAATATGTATAAGGCTTTTTAAATATATCATTAATTAATTATATAAATATCATTGCTCATAATAATATTTAAAAACCTTTATTGGGAACCTTTTCCTGTTTTCAAAATTTTCACCTGATACTTGGGAAATTGTGGATTTGAATAAATTTAGAATAATTTTTATAAAATACACGGCGGACCCCCACAATAAAATTTTTTCTCATGGCAAAGAAAATATCAATAAAAAATTTGTTTTTTATTTAAAACTTATAAAAAAATATACGAGCATAAATAAAAAACAATAAAACATCAATAAAATCAATTAATTATTTTTCCATCGAGCGTGTTTTTTTTTTTTTATTTATTTCCCAAATTATATTTATTCTCTTGTTAAAAATAATAAAAAAATACTAAAAAAAAAAAAGTAAAAAATAATAATAATAATCGTATTTATTTAGTCTTTAAAAAAATAAATAAATAATTAAATCATCGACCATCATCATTTTCTTTAGAAATAATTATGTAATAACAAGAGAATTTTTTTTTTTTTATATTTTAAAAATTTAAATAATTAAATTGTTGTAAAACGTAATAAGTGGTTGGTAAATATTAAAAATTAAAGTTTAATACAAATAAAATAAAATTTAATAAGACTAATAACTACTTACTCTTTACCGTACAGGAAAAGAATTGTATAACCTGCGTGAAAATTTTTGCAGCAGTAGAATCAAATAGTTCCGTGAATTTACGTAAGATGTCGCCACTGTAACAAAATCATTACGTATTAAAAACTTCCTGTAATATAACAGTTATGCTTTTTGCAATGCTTGAATAAATGTAAATCGCATACTCAAATTTTGTATTATATGATTTTTTGAAGTTTCTAGAAAAATCCATCGCCATAAATTAAAGTTTTTTTTTAAGGTTAACATAAAACAAAGTTTTATAATAATTATTTAATAACTATTTTAAACAATCGTTTCATTTTTTTTTTTTGTTGTAAAAAAAATAAAAATTTTACCCTTAATTTTACAAAATAATAATAATTAAATAATTAGGAAAAATTTATGACGAGGATAATTATTTGGAAAAGTTTTTGACTTTCTGAACAAAAAAAAAGGGGGGGGGAGGAAAGAAAAATGTTTTTTTTTTTTTAAATTGTAATGAGAATGACCGATATAGGAATTTATTACGGCGACATAAAGTCTGCATTCCACCTGCACGAGATTCTCATCTTTGTGAGGTCATTCCCCGAAGCTGCTTTCCTACCACTGTTTATATTCACACATTGGTGGTATACCATTAACAACTTGTCAAGTTTTTTATAATTATTATTTTATAGAACTTTTTTCTCCTTTTTCTTTTCGAACAATTATAAAAAAAAAAATAAAATAAAATGTTATCATTTAGTACTTTTAGTAAATTTTTTCTTTTTTTAAAATGAATTTTTATTTATAAATAATAAAAATAAATACAAAGTCACTGTCAATAATAATAATAATAATAATATATATGAAATTGTTTGATTTGACATTAAAGGTAATTACCAAGAAAAACTGTCACCTTTTTCTGCCTGACTTTTCATCTTTTAATATTCATTGTAGTCAATTTTTCTTTTATTTTTTTAGTAAATATTCTAAATAAAATAAACAGCTGCAAAAATATTGATTTTTTGGAATGAATCAGTTAACTGTACCTGAACTTGTCACTTAACACACGCACACACACCTGAGAACTTGAAGAATACTTTTGTATTTATTACCTTTAAAAACGTTCAATTAACCCTAAAAAAAAAAAAAATTTTAACTTCTGAGAAACCTGGAAAAACAACCTTCTGTCATTTATTTTATACAATTATTGTATTTAATGTCATTCAAATTTAAAAGAATTCGAACATTAAAATCCGTTAAATAATTTTCGTGTTAAAATTATTCTTACAGGTATTAATTTTAACGCTTTTCTCTCTCCCCCGCCCCCTCCTCTTCCTCCTCCTCCTCCTTTTCGAAAAATTAAAAATAATTATAAAAAAAAAAAAATTATTTTAGGTACCTTATGATTTTAAAAAATTCACATAATGTTTGTTATTATACCTGATTTATGGTAAAAATATTTTTAAAAAGAAGGGAAAAAAGGGAAAAGTTTTTTAATAAATCACCCGAAGAGAGGAAGAATCACCTGCAAAAAAGGAAAACCTGTTGCACTGGTTCTCATCACACATAACAAAAACAACAAATATGTAAAAGTTAAGTAAAAGAGGTCGGAAGATGATATTTGCGGAAGGTCGAGAGAGAGAGAGAGAGGTGGAAACATTTGGTAAACAGAAGGTTGTCTTAGGCAATTGTGTGTGTGTGTGTGTTATCTATAGAAAGAGGAAAAAGGATCGGGGGGTTGGTTGAACCCTCCCTGAGAAAATTTTTTTTTTTTAAATCATAACATTTGTGAGACATTTGTCGACTATTAAAAAAAAAAAAAAAAAAAAATAGGTGTCGTTTTTCAAAAAATCGGTGAACCTTTTGACACAGTTTTCTGGTTGGTTTAAATAAAAAAACGCCTTAATTTGGTCAACAACAAAAATATTATTATTATTTTGTTTTTTTTTTACTTTATGGTTTTTTATGTTTATGGATTTTTCGGACGAAATATTTTTATGTATTAAAAATTTTATTTAACGACGACAAAACGTAAAATTATTTTAAAACTTAATAAAAAAATTAAATTTTATTTTATTTTCTAAAATTTTTCTTTTTAAAAAAAAACAGTTTTTACATGAGCAAAAATAACAGATGTGAAAATTTGTTTGGCAGATGGACCAAAATTCAGCATCCCTTTCTTTCTTTCTTTCTATTTTTTTTAATTATGTAAATGTAAAAAGGGTAACAAAAAAAAATATAAAATTTCTTTTTCTGTTTTAACAAGTAAATACATAAACCTATGTACGTTAATAATAATAATAATTTTTTCCGACCGAAACGTGATTTTCAAAAAAAAAAATTGTGGGTGGGAAAATTTTTTTTAAACGTCATGAGAATTTTTTTTTTTTTTTTGAATACCTGAAAGTAAAAAAAGGGGGTTTTTTTAAGGTGTTCGTTTATAATGCAAAAGTACAAAAAAAAAAAAATTCTTTCGATTCATTCTCCCCCCTCTCCTCCTCCCTCCCACGCTTTTTTTTTTATCATAAACAATTTATTATTATTAATTTTACATTATTCATCCTTAAATTCATTAATAATATCATCATCATCATTTTTTTTAATAATAATAATAATAATTAAAAATAAAACCCGCACGTAAGCACACACGAAAATTTCTTGTTTCATATAATAATAATGATAATGATTACCTGAAATGAGAAAACAATTAGCAATGAGGGGGGGGGGAAAGAAAAATAAAAAAATAAAAAGAAAGTCAAAGAACTCGAAAAAAAAAAAAAAAACTTTCGATTTCATTTGAAATATCCGATGATAAATGAATCTCAGACGAGGTAGGTACATGATAAGATGAAGTAATGAAGAAGTGCCTGAGATCACACGTGAGCCTGATGCAGGTGCAGACCCGACATTCTGTCGCCATTCCTCTCTATTGTTAGGCGTTTCTTTAATGTCTGCCATCTTTTTTTTTTTATTTTTTTTTTCCTTTTAAAAAAATCCTTTTTCTCATTTAACTTTCTTTATTTCTAGTTATTTAATATAAATACTTATTTGTCATGACCACCGACTGTGATTAATAATAATAATGATAATGATAATAATAATAATATTCTATTGAATCATTTTTTTTTCTTTTACTATTAATATTAATGTTTAATTAATTTCTTAAAAAAAAACGATTAAAAATATTTTGTGTGTGTGCGCGTGCGCGTGTGCGGGTAAAATTATTAATTATGATTGATGAAAAAATTTTCAAAGGAAAATAAAAGGAAAATTTTTTTTTTACATGAATCAGAATCAAAATGAAATTTAAAAGAAAAAAAGAGCTAATAAATTATTTTTTCTGAGAAAATCGTTTTGTATAAAATTTTCTTCTCTAACCTTTAATTTAATAAAAACGGTTTAAAATATTTTTATGATCTTTTAAACCCCCCTCACCCCCTCCCCACAAAACATACCTTTTTCGTCCCCGAACAAAAAAAACGTATATTTATAAAAAAAAAAATAAAAAAAATTGTCGTGAAAATCGTTTTCGTTTAAAAATTATTTTCTTCCCAATAATAATAAAATACTTTTGACGCCATTTTTTTTGTCTTCTGCTTTTTTTACACGTCATTTCCAACAAAAAATAGTTATTACACGTTTAAAAATTTATAAATCTATAAAAAATAATTATTATTTTTAATAAAGACACAAACACAGAAAAAAATAGAAAATGATACATAATATTTTTTTTTCCTTTATAAATTTTCTTTTTCGAAAAAAGGGTTTTTTTTTTTTATTTGTGGGCGTACCTGAAATTTTTTTTTTTTTTTCAACCTTTAAAAGGTTCTTTAAAATATTTATTTTGTGCCTTATTATTATTATTATACAAAACTTTTCTTTGTAAAAAATAGTTTTATTGTGGGAAAACAACAAGACAAATACTGTTATTATACCATTTATAAATTCTAGAATAGAATTTCACGGCATTTGATTTCTTTTTTTTTTTTTTTTTAAACCAAATTTTAAATTTTTATTTTATTTTTCACAACCACCTGCACTTAACCTTTATTTAAACCTTAAATATTTCAATAATAATAATAATTTTTAATACCTTTATTAAAAATATTTCCGTCGTTAATGTGATCATTTATTTTTGTTATAATAATAATAAATAAATTTTTTATCGATTTGGAAAATTTGTTCTCCTGCTTCCTGCTCCCTCCCCCCTTCCTTTTCCCACCCCGTAAGAAAAGAAAATATTTTTTTAATGAATAAAATAAACAAACAAACAAACGAAATATACATACAACACAAAAAGGCCTAAATTTTATATTCAAAGTTGTTTGTAGGTATTGATGAGAAAAATGTTTTGTACGTACCTGGTCGGCGTCGGACGTTGGTCGAGGAATTTTTTCAAGGCGCCACAACGTCGTAAATTTTTTTTTTTTTTTTTTACCTTGGTGTAATTTCAAAAAGCAATTGTATACATATACATATATAAAAAAAAAACCTTGAGAAATTAGATTCATTTCCTGTTAAAAACTTTTTTTTTAAATTTAAATCCAGCGTTCTCAGCGCCATGTTAAGTCAAAACTTTTCTTTCTTGTATTTATTTTTCTCGATCAAATTCCATTTGGTATATATAAAAAAAAAAATTTCATTGAAATAAGAAACTATATATATATATATATTAATTTGAGTTAATATGGCGCTTTCTTTCCTTTCTACCTCCCCCCCCTTTCCTCTCTCCCTATCTCCCTCCTTCTTTCACACCCATCCACCTCTCTCCCCTCCCCTCACATTCATCTTGTTAAAAAAAATTTACGTTTATTTTAATTTTATCAATCGTTAAATATTTATTATTATTATTATTATTTAATAAACATTTTGTTTACGTGCTGCGTATTAATAATTAAAATCCGTATAAAAACATTATAAATAATAATAATAATTGAGAAATATTCTATAAACGACAAATAAATATTATTACAGGTTTTTCGAAAAAAAAAAGAGATAAAAACAAGAAGAAAAAAAATGTCCTTATCGTTTTCCAAAGTTTTTTTAATGTTATTTTGTCCATGTAATAATAATAATAATAATAATAATAATAATAATAATAATAATTATATCATATAATTTTTACGAGGCCGTAAATCCATCTAAAATAGTTTTTTTTTCAACCTGGTTATTATATCTCGTGTTTACAATTCGTGTTCGGTTTGCACCTGAAATGTTTTTTTTTTTTTTTATTTGACTCAACAGGGGTAGCCAATCGATATTTTATTTATAAATAAATTTTATTCATATGAAAAAAAAAACGACATAAAAAAATTTTTTTTATATATTTAAATTATTTTGTTTGTTGTTTGTTTGTTTGTTTTTATAATAATATTTATTTATTATCGAATAATTTTTTTTTACGACTTTTATAATCATGTCGATAAGATTTTATAACTCTATGTTGTAATAATATTATTTAATGTTACACTACCACATTATAATTAAAATAATTTATTCGTTTTAAATAATAATAATAATAATAATAATTTATAAAAGTTTTGATTTTTTTTTTAGTAAAACGGAAGTTAATAAAAAAAAAATCCGGAAATTGTTATGATTTAAATAATTTTTTTGTACTACTACTGCTACTACTACTGCTACTACTACTGCTACAAATTGTGCCATGAGAAAATTCTCAGAATTTTTAAAAATTCTCACATTTGTTTTTAAAAGAAAGAAAATTTGAAAGGTCACAAAGGTCATTTGATTATATTAAAATGAGGAGAATAATAAAATTGTGACCAAAAATCATTAAAAAAAAAAAAATATATACATAAAGAGTTTAAAATTAATTTTTTTTTTTTTAAGGTATAAAAATCGTTATGGAAACGATAGTGATGATAATAACAATGGTGCTGCCCACCCCTAGACCCCCAACCTTGTTTTAAAATATACTCGATACCCATAGACTCACAAACAATCGGGTACCTTTAGAATTTTTTTTTTAAAAAAAAAGAAACCGTAAAAACACGGTAAATTGGCGCGACTAATCTTTGTGGCGCCAAATAATTTTTAAACACCGATTGTTAAAATTCATTTAACAAAAAAATGTTAACCCTCCCCCCCACCCAAAAAACATTTTGGCAATTCTTCACCCTCCTGCTGATTGCAACCTACTAAATCACTGTCTGCACCTGTAACTCCTACCATAAATCATGCATTTAGGTTTCTTTTTACAGGTGATTTCCCTTTTTACCTAAAAATCACATTTTTTCCACATACACATCCCCCCTCTCCCCTTCATCTAAAAATTTTTTTTAAAAAAACATTTCGATAAAGTTTTACTTATATGGCAACCGGAAGTAAATAATATCAAAGTATTCAAAACCCAATTTATTTATATTGAATTTATTAAAAGAAAAAATTTTGTTTTGACCGAATTTTTTTGTTTAAAAAGGTTAAAGAGACCAAAGGGCCTCCTTCCTTCCCCCCTCCCCGGCAGGTGCCATATTATATATATGAACCATTCACTTGATTTTCCCTTTTTGAAAAAAGCATACCTATTATAACAAATATTAAGAAAAAGTGTTGATATTTTTCCTTTTTCGGTCAATTATAAAACCTTTAAACGAATCGCCAACAAAAAAGGTTTTTGTTCCCTAAATGCCTTAACGACAGCTGCTCACACTCTCTCTCTCTCTCTCTCTTTCGTGAAATTTTTTTTTTCTTTTTGTTTGTTTGTTTCCGGTATCGGAAATATTTTTAAAAAAGAAAATATTTTCTCATATCAACAACAACAACAACAAACCGATAAATTTTATACATGTGGTTATTGGTTTTTAAAGTACCGAATACTTCAACTTCTTGTTGGAATTTTATTTAAATGTCGAGTCCATACGCAAACCAACAACGACGACAACAACAACAACAACCAAAAGGAAAACAATTTAATAATAATAATCAAATATTTAAATAACAGTTATTAATAATTTTTTTTTTTTTTTGAGAAAGTAACTTTCAAAGCTGTAATTCACATTTTTTTAAACTTGGTTAATTTACAAACACCTGCGAATACCTAAGAGGTACCGGTATTGCCCCTGGTTTATATTTAATACCCATCTGTTTATCTTTGGTACCAGTAAGAATATTAAAATATTTATTCGGTACATAATTTTTATCAGCATCCCAAAAAAAAAATAGCGGTTTATCTTTCTTTCCGTCATATATATCTCAGTTTACGATTATGACATTTCCCCCCCACCCCGTTAAAGACTCATTCGTTATATATTAAGTTAATCTTTAGAAAACAAACAAACAAACAAAAATTTAAGTTGAAACATTCAAAAAAAAAAAAATCTCCATAAATAAAAAGTTAAAACTATAAAGAAGGAAAGAAAAAGATTTTAAAAAAAAAAAAAACGTAAAATTGCGTGCGTGTTTGTTTTAACGGTACTTTTATTATTATTATTATTATTATTTGGAGAAAGAAGTTAATATTTTAAAACATAAAACTGGACCAAAATCAGAGTGAGAGAGAGAGACAAAGAGAAAGGGATAAAGAAAACAATTTAAATTGGGCAGATGTTAAAAATATATTAAAAACCGTGAAATTTTTTTTTTTTTTAAATAGTTTTTTTATTGGATTTTTCGTCACCACCCCCGGTTTTTTTATTTTTATTTTTTCCTATTTAATTTGATTATGTAGGATTATTATGGGGGGAGGGGGTCAGTTTTAAATTTTTTAATAGGTAATAAAAAATGCGTGGGGATCCCATCGGTAACAGGGAGAAACAAAAAAAAAAAACCTAAACATTTGGATAAATCAGGTTTTCTATCCTTTTTCTAGTTTGTTTGTTTGTTTTATTTATTGATCAGTGACGTAGGTCTTGGTGTAGACAAAAAAAACTTTATTTATTAAAATAAATAAATAAATAAATTAACGACATCATCGGTTAATTTAATTAATTTTAAAAATTAATAAATTTTCCTAAACGAATAAATAAACTTTAATAAGAGTTTATAAATTAATAATTTTTTTTTTTTATTTAATAAACAATCGATTTGAAAAAAAAATTTTTTCTCTGTCTGTTTGTTTGTTTGTTTGTTTTTGTGTCTGTCACTGAATCCTCAACATTAAGTGCCATATTAACCTGAAGAATCGACCTTAACAACTCGTCGAATAAATAAAAATAAATAAATAAATAAAACAACTCGTTTAAGAACTTGACGACGTGGAACTTTTAAGTGGATATCCATTAATTATTATTATTATTATTATTATCGAATCAAAACAAACAGAAACAAACAAACGAACGAAAAAAAAAATTAATTTGCTAACAAAAATTTAAACGTATAAATTTGGCGGTGAAATAATTCATTGAGTTAATCTTTTTGAATTAAAAAAAACCGGATTCAGGTTTTTAACTTTTTTTTTTTTTACTTTAGAGTTTCGTAGTTTTTATATATAAGAGAAGAAGGTTATTAACCTACGGAAACGCGGAATTTAAGGTACGAACAAAATTAACGTAAAGAAAGAAAGAAAGAAAGAAAAAAAAGAGTTTTTTAACTGTTTTTTTTTACTCGTTCCTCCGCCATTTTAAATCTTTTTCATTTCCGACAAAAAAAAAATTTTCGTTATTTTACTTTCATTAAAAACATTTTCATTTAATCCACCTGTTTATTATTATTATCATCATCAATAATTTTCACTTAATAAAATTACGACGATAAAATTCAATCAATAATCGGGAAAAAAAAAAAAATTAAATCGTAATAAAAATTTTCCATTGGTACCAACTTGAAAAAAATTTTTTTTTTTAAAAATGGCGTTTCGTGAATAATAAAATTATTTATTATCGAGATGATAAAAAAGTTAATTAATTAATTATTAAATAATGGGGGGGGGGGGCTATCAACCCTTAACGTCTTCCATTTTTGTTTTAAAATGATGACAACAAAAATTTTTATGTTTGTTTTGAAATCTAGATAAAAAAAAAATGGAGTTAAACCTGTGGTAATGATGAAGACTTTAGACAAACATGAAGAAGAAAAAAGATAAGAAAGGTTTTCTTTTATGTAAGACAAATGGTTTATAATTTTTATCTTTTTTTTCTTAAAAAAAAAAAAATAAACAGATAATGGCCCAACCCAATGTAAATATTGATTTTCTTCTTCTTCTTCTTTTTCTTCCATTAAAAAAAATTATTCGATGGAAAAAAATTATTATTATTATTATTATCGGTCATCGAGTTCT
>NW_002987286.1:199043-227246 GCF_000006295.1 Pediculus humanus corporis | reverse complement strand
AAAACGTTTTTAAAATTAAAAAAAATTTTTTTTTGCAAATATTCATCGGCCATTTTCTTTTTTTTTTCCTTTTTTGGTTGAAAATTTGTTTAATGAAAACTTTATTTATTTATTTATTGTAAACACGAGGAAAAAAACATGAACACAAAGAGTTTGAGTGTTTTTTTTTTATTTAAGATATGAGAAAAATATTTAAAAATCAAATAAAACAGAAATAATAATAAATTTTTTTTTTTCTTTTTTAAAATTCTTATTAAATTCTTTTAGTCGACGTGTAAATAGAAAAAAAAAAAAGATAAAATTTTATTAAACCTTTCTCTAACCCTCTCTCCCATTTTTTTTTTTTTTTTTTAATAAATATTTTTCATATCATTTATTTAAATTTAAGAAAAATTATTTAACTTGATGACGTAATAAAATTTATTTCTCTCTCTCTCTAAAAATTTTTTTAGTTATAAATTATGATTCGTTACATTTAACGTGTCTTTTGACAAAAAAAAAAAAAAAAAAAAAACTTGGAAGCGCATTTCAAGTTCTTATCTTAAAAATTTTAACCTGAACAAATATTTAAAAAAATTTTTTTTTATATATATATATAGAGAGAGAGAGAGATACACCTGATTGCCATGTTTTTTTTTTTATCGGTTTATGCCGCAGGTAAATACCTGTTAATAACATTCACGCCGTAATAATTGATGTTTTTATCAAAAAAAAAAAAAAAATTTTATTAGTTTCCAACCTGCCATCTCCCCCCCAAACCCCACCCCCACCTCTCGAATTATCAATTTTTATCAAATTTTTTTAACCGAAATAATTTTTAAACCTTTTCACAAAGTAATTTTCTAAAATTTTATTACTCAAATCTTTTAAAGAGTAATAAATAAAAAATTAATTTTTCGATTATGTGACGTCACAATTTCGTTATTTAAAAAAAAAAAAAATGGCGTCCTCGTTATTACTTATCGACGAAACGATTAAAATGGATTAAAGAAAATTTTTTTGATTTTATTATTTATTACGTGATCGTAAATATTGCGAATGAATTTAAACGTTAAAAAAATTTATATTGATAATAATATTAATGATAAAGGTTTTTGTGGGATCCATAAACGACTAATAAAAAAAAAAAAACCAAAATATTTATTAATTAATTCAAATAATATACCTGTTTATAATAATCCTGTCCCACTTTGATCATGTGTCAAAAAAAAAAAAAAAATCGTTTTACGAGAATTGACATTTAAAAAAAAAAAAAAAACGTTCGAAGATGTTTGAAAATTATTATTATTATTATTAATATTATTTTATTTGAAAAATCTTTTAAAAGATTTGATGAAGATGCAGGTGTTTTATAGACTTTAAGGCACCTAAAAAAAAAAAAAAATTGGCTCATGATTTTTAACGCCAACGATCCAACTCAACTTTTTTTTTTTTAATAAATTTGGCATACTGTGACTAACAACAACAACTACAACAACAAACTTGTTAAATAATTCTACTCGGTTGTTAAAAAAAAGTTGTCTTTGGTTGGTTGTTAAAAAAATTTTCCAACAAATCGAAATAATAAGCGGCAAATATTACAAGAAAAAAAAAAAAAAACGAGTTTTTCTTTTAATACCCTAAATTATAGTATCGAAAATTGTCGTGGTAGTAGCAACAACAACAACAACAACAACAAAAACAACTTTTTAAAAGTAAAACATTTTTTACCAGGTACACGTCAAAAATAATTAATATTTAAAATGGCGAAGACGAAGACGACTTTGGCAAACGCGAAGAAAGGAAATTTTCCGAAACGCGATGATAATGATAATAAAATTTGTTATCACAAAGTATTTATTATCGAACGTATATATATAATTTAAATTTCAAATAAAAATTTAAACGTGATTATTGCCAATGAGGTCAATAACCTCAAGAAAAACAAGAAATTATATATATGGCCAAATTATAAATGTTTTTTCATCGTGCCAAAATATAAAAAAATCATCGTCAGCCTTTTTTTTTTTTTAAAAAAACCTGTATAAAAATCGTACCTAATACCTTAAAGATATAGAAAAGAAGAAGAAGAAAAAATTTTTTTTTTTTTTTTATAAAGAAAACTCACAAATGATGACGAAGAGTTTTGTGAAAAAAAAAAAAATCGTGATCTTTTCAAAGATCACCCATGATGAAAAAAAAAAAAAAAAGTCCTTGTTGAATCCAAGTGTTTAATGCTCGAGGTTGCACACCTGCACATTTCAGGAACAAATCAGGTACAAATTACCAAGACCTTCGTGGTTTACAGTTTTTTTTTTTTAAAATCAAACTTAGCTTATGGTGAATATTATTCGATACAGTTAGGAAAAAAAGTACATTTGCAATACCTGCTGCTACGACGCTACTAAAAAAAATATATTTCAGGTATTACTCTTAGGTCTCTCTCGTCTTAATAATAATAATAATGAAAATTTTTTTTACATTAGAAATCGCGCGAACTCGACGCGTTTTTTTTCATAACATTCAAATTTTGTTGCCACGTAATAATAATTTAATTGGTTTCTGAAAAGGTTTCCACCATTTTAAATTTTCCAGGTTTTAAATTTTGTTTCATCGATTAATGTAAACGATAATAATAATAATAATTTGTAAAATAACTTTTATAAATAGTTTTTTAAAAAAAAAAAAAGAAAAAATTAATGAATATGATAAGAAAACGTGTCAAAACAACGATGACGACAACTTTGGAATCAAATTTTAAATTTCTTCCTCCATCTTTCCTTCAAAATTTCAAAACTTCCAAAAAAAAAAAAAAAATTTACGTCATTTATAATAAATTAATATAAAAAATATAAAATTCATCATTTTATGTCAAAACCATAAAAAAAAATTAACGTTTTATTTAAAAGCAGAAGAAAAAAACAACGACATTTTTTTTTTTTTTAAATATCTTTTAGCCAAAAAAAAATTAAATCATATAGAAAAATTATTATTATTATTATTTTATTTCTTTGTTTCCGTTTCCTACGAACAAAACCTTGTTTAAAAAAAACTAAAGGCAAACAACACTCGGGAAAAGAAAAAAAAAATCCTGAACGAATCATGGAACACAGGTGTCAGGTGGACCTGATTAGGTACAAATAAAAATTTCATCTTTTATATATATTTATTTTTTTTCTACTCCATTTATCGCCTATGTTTATCTTATGATAAAAACGTTTTTTCCCCTTTCTTTTTCCTTTTCTCTCTTTGCAACCGTAAATTTCGTGGATACACCATTGTTGGACCAAGTGTTCAAAATCCCCATTTCCATAATATAATGTTTTTTATGCCTTAAGGTTATCGTCACGTTTTTATTTTTAAATTTCATTTATATCGTAATAATAATAATGATAATAATATAAATATACCATTATATAATTCTATATATGGGAAAATGGTTTCTTAAATGACGACGCCAAAAGAAAAAAATTAAAATTCTAAGTAAAAAAAAAAAAAAAAAAAAATGAAAAGAATTCCATCACATATCCGCTGATGTATATCGTCGCGAGTAGAATCAAGAGTAGTGACGGAATAAAGAAAAGAAAGAAAATGATCGTGATTTGGTTTGGAATTTGAGTATTATTAGCGTATATATATATATGTTTTTTTTACAAAAGAAAGTGTTCAGGTGCACCTGAACGAAACAGGTACCCAATGATAAACAACAGTAAAGTACGTTTGAATATATTTGAAAAAAAATTTCTGGGTGGGCGTACGTGAAAATATTTTTTTTTAATGAAGTTGAACGAGCCTTTTTACTATATATAAATAAAACTGTCTCTTCTCCATGATTTTTTTTTTTTTGGAATTTTTTCATATACGTGATCAAACATAAAATGACTTTATTAAAATATATATATATATATATTTTCTCATGACATGTTGACTTATCTGGAGTGTTTCTTTTTCTCCATTTGAAAAAAAAAAAAAAATACCTGGAGTTAAAAAAAAAAAAAATTTAGAAAGAAAAGAATGATGGAGAAAATCAAATTAAAAATACGATTCAAATTTTAACGGAAACGAACACGTTGTTGTTGTTGTTTTTAAATCATTCATATCAAAGTATGGCGTGTGAATAATGAATGAATGAATGAATGAATGAATGAATTTTAATTAAAATTTTATATTAAATTTAATAAATTTATGTATAAAAAAAAAACTACTTGGTAAACTAATAAAATTTATATTTTGCCGCTAAAATAAAAAGTCGTAGAGTAAGAAAACAAAAAATCAAGTTCGAAATAAAATAATAAATTAGAAAAAACAATTCTTAATAAGAAATAAATATGAAATAAATATAAAAATAGTGAGAAAAACTTTAAAAAAAAAAAAAGAAATATTTAATGGAGGACCCGAAAAGAAAAGAAAAAAAAATTTAGGACCCCCAAAAAAAAGAATTTTACTCGGACAGTTTGGGCAGGTGTGCAGCAGACTCATTGGCGCCGTCATATAAAAAAATTATATAAAAGTTATTAGAGTTTAATGTTACCTTACGAATAAGTTAATCTTTTGTGGTCATTTAAAAAAAAAAAAAAACCATCAAACGAATTTACCTTGACTTTAGTAGAACTTGGGTAAATGTTTGTCTTCGGGCTATGTTAAATTTGAATTCTTTCAAGATGGAAGAGAATCAACAACGGTTTTTTTTTTTTTTTCTGAGATTTAAGATTTTTTTTTTTTTTTTTAACGTTCATGACTTAAAATAGAAGTGGTGTTTGTCAAAATAGTATATCGAGTTCGAAAAAAAAAGTCAAAACGACTAAACATAGAGAGAGAGAAAGAGAGAGAGAAAACCATATGGGAACTCGTATGTTCACGTGTCTTATCACGTGTCCATAGACTAAAATCTATTCTTTCATTAATGCAATGTTTTTCCAGAATGAAAAACTTTATTTTTTATTATTATTTACATAAGCTAAACGTAAAAGAAAAAAACGTAATTCATCAGTGAAAAGTTTTTAACAAGGCAGCATTTAATAATAATAATAATAATAATCACTTTGGTCTGTTTCACATTTTATAGAACCTCATTAAAATTTATTCTATGGGAGTAACAAATATAATCGCCATTGTCTGTTTTTTTTTTTTTCAAAGGGAAAAAAAAAATTTTCCTTTTTTCCTTTTTTAGGGTTATAATTAATGGAGTATATATATTAGTTTTCTTTTTAATCTTTTTGTTGTAATAATCATTTTAATTATATCAAGACGACAAATTCAAATTCAAATTTAAAAATTAAAAAAATTAAAAAACAATCGCGTTCATTTCCTACGAAGTGTAAAATCAAAATGGCGACGTAGAGTAAATTTGAATTATATTTTATTAATTTTATAATTTTAAAGTTTAAGATTTTTCCAGACAACAACAACATACGAAAAAAAGAAAAATTAATGAAAATTATATTTATAAAAAAAAAAAAAAAGAAAATTTAAAAAAAGTTTTTCTCACGAGAATTTGTCAGCTGTACAAAATTTCCTATGAGAAAATATTAAATATTCCCAAAGCCCCCAGTCAAATTATATTAAATGAACAAATACAAGGATTCATTTAATTTATAAAAAAAAAAAAAAAAAATCGTGGGGTGGATGTACGTACAGACGGCAAAGGGTGTCTAACCCCCACACACGGCAGCAAACGACGTATGCTTGACCACGTGTCGCAACGGCAACAACAACAACAACACGAAAATTTAATAATAATTCACGGGGAGGTTTTTCCTTATTAACAAAAAAAAAAAAACCAAAAATTTTTATTACAAAAAAAAAAAATTGTATTTTTATATAAAACTCAAATTTCTTGATTTTTTAAACGCGGCATAAATTTTTTTGTGATAACAGCTTTTTGTCTGTGTGTGTGTGTGTGTGTGGAACCCGAAAAGATCAGCTGTTGTTAGTAAAGCAAATTATATTGCCTTTCATTGTTTTGCTAGCAGATGTACGTTTAGCACACAAGAGGTTCTCCTATCAAGGCAATAGGTGTGAGTAACCTTTTGTCACTCTCTAAAATACGTTACAACAACACCAAATGGTGGTGGTGGCATTTTTCATTGACTCATATTTAGGACAAACAAGCAAACAAACGCATTTTATTATAATTAAATAAACGTTACATTATTTATTTATTTATTTATTTATCGTTACATGTTTTCATTTGTGAATAAATCAATAATAAATATTATTATTATTATTATTATTAATTAAGTTAATTAAATTTAATAAAATTAAAGAACGAATGATGGAAAAAAAAATATTTAAAAAAACAAATTTTTTGAAATTATTATTATTATTATCATCATGAGAAATAAATAATTTTTTATTAATAATAATAATTTCAGCAAATATTTAAATTTCAAAATTAGAAAAAAGGAAAAATTAAAGGGAAGCTCAAGCTGTTCGCGATAAAAAAAATCTGGAGTCTGAACTAGTTTTTAGCACATTTGGCGAGGGATCGGTCCTTCATCCCGTTTCCCATGGGGTTGATGTTTTTCTCAGGGTTTGCCAGGTGCTGACGCCGATGTACAGACACACACACACACACACACACACGCATGCATGAAAGCAGAGTAACAAATGCATGCATATATATATGCCAACATACGTTAAAAATAATAAAACAAATGATTTTCGATTCAATTCCTTTTTTTTTTTTTTTGCTCACAATTTGGATTGTATGAACTCCGGGTGGTCATTAGTTAAAATATTTTGTTTGTTTGTTTGTTTGTTTTTTTAACGGTTATTGTTTTTTTTTTTTTTTCGCGACAGGAATTGTTTTGCACACGAATATATTATTCTTTGTTAATAAATAAATCGTCATGAGTTATTTTAATTAAAAAAAAAAATACCTTAATTTTCCCAGCATCCTTTTTTTCATCTCCTTCATCTTCATCATTCTTAAATGTAACCGTTTAGATTTATAAGAAAAAATTTTTTTTTGTTTATAAGACTCCATAATTTTTCATCATCGCCAAAAAATTAAGTTTTATTAAGAGAAAAACCCCTGAGGATACATTCGTGATCTTTATATTCCTTGCACAGGTGTTCTGCTTCTGGCATTTTTTTATTATTATTATCATTTCCACACACACTGTCACGTGATTGAAAATTTTAGAATTTTTTGAAAAAAAAAAAAAAAAATTTTACTAACATATAAATAAATAAAAATAAAATAAATTTCCTTTTTTTCGCCGAAAGAAAAAAAAAGAAAAATTTCCATTTAAACCTGATTTGAATTTTTGGCGCCATTTTTTTTTTTTAAATTTAATGAATTAAATTTTAATTTGATATAAAACAAATAAGGAGGGGGAGAGAAATTTATAGTTACGGAAAAGGACGATAAGAGTGTCGCCATTATTGTCTTTCATGTTTGAGGGTCAGAATTCAGAAATAAAAAAAAAAAAAAAATCAGCAATTTTCATGCTGACATTTCAATTACCTAACATTTGAAATTTTTTAAATTGCTGACGTAACAAGTTGTGCCATGATGATGATGATGATGATAATAATAATAAACTCTCGCGTGTCGTCCAATAAATAAAAATTATTATTATTTTTTAATAAGAATCATGTAATAATAATAATTATTATTATTATTAGAAAAGAAAACTTCACGTGCCACGTACGTTATAAAAAGCTCACGTTCGTCGTACTCGCAAATGTTTTTCATGTAAAAAAAAAAAAAAATGGCGGAATCATCGTTTTTAGTGAAGGAAGAAAAAAAAATTGCATAAAAATATTGGTTTGTTGTGTTGATTGATTGACGAATTGTTTGTTTGTTTAAAAAAAAAAAAAACCGTTGTCGCATTTATTTATTTAATCGAAGAGAATAATTAAAAGTAATAATAATAATAATAATAATTGGATATATAAGGTTAACCATGTATTAAAAAGGAGATTCGAAAAATCATCCCGTTGAAAATTAAAAAGGGAAGACACCTGCAATGATTAACTTACCGGTATTTTAGCCATGCGTGACGTATATCCGGTGAATTTTATACACCCTGATTGAAAATCAGGCATCACCACCACCACCACCAACATTACCTATCGCACCTTTAACCGACCCTAAATAATAATAATAATAATTTCTTTTAAGTTTTAAATAAAAGGAAAATTTTAAACGAATAAAATCGTTAATGACGAGTGTAAAGAAAACGCGGAAAAGGGGGAAAAAAAATCAATTCTAGAATTTTCTTTTTTCTTTTTTTTTTTTTGGGGGGGGGGAGGGTAAAACCTGGATTTGGAGGGAAATGAATAAAAAAAAAAAATTTTTCTTATACGGAATCAAAAAAAGAAAAAAAAGGAAAGGAAAATAAGACGTTAAAGCAGGTGAAATCACACTCCGAAGTTCCTGAAATCTGTTCATCCTTCAGGTTTCAGGTGTCTTTTTCTTTAACCAAGTAGAAATTTGAACGGTTCAAAAAACACGAAACCTTCTCAAAAACATAATAAAAAACATAAAAAGTTCTTAAAATCCATCGAAACGCATTTCCGAAAAACATTTCAATTTTACATATGCATACACGTGAATATTTAAAAAGGTAGGAGGGGGGGGGAAAGGTTTAAAATTTAAATAAGTTAAAAAAAAAACCGCTCTGGAAAAATTTTTAAAATGATAATAATGATAACCAAACATAAAAACCTAAACATTTTTTTTGTTTTTATCATCATCTTAGACCACCACACACACACACACACACAAAAATTTTTTTTTTCTTTATCGACAATAATAAATTAAACATAAGTAAAAAAAAAAAAAATTCTCATATTCGTTTAAAAATGATAATAATGTCAAAGTTCAAACTCTTTTTTATCATCTTGTTTACGATTGACAATAATAATAATAATAATAATAATAATTCAACATGTTTTCTTTCGGGTTACATTTCCAAAAAAAATTTAATCGAATCACGTCGTTTTTTTTTTAATTTTTTATTTTATAAATTTTACTCATCACGTTTTTTTCTAATATATAAAATCATCTTTATTAAAATGATATGTACTGTAAAATAATCAATCATTTCATTCATTCATTCATTCATTCATTCGATCCGACATTTTTGAAAACCGATGAAACAAAGGAAAAAAATAAGAAAGAAAAGATGGAAAAAAAGTTTTTGTTTCATTGAGATGTGCGAATCTCTCTCTCTCTCTCTCTCTCTACGCAACATTATCATCATCATTATCATCATTGATATAATTTCATCATTCTACGCATTATTACAAGCATTAAATTACAGTATATATATATATAATAAATAGGGCCGCGCACACGCACACGCTCGCGCATTTCTGCGGACATTTTAAAATAAAAAACAAAAGAAGAAAAAAAATTTTTTTTTTTTTTTGCTTATCGAGTAGGAACTTTCTCTCTCTCTCTCTCTTTGACTTCTTCCTTGTTGTCAAAAAAAAAAAACCTGATTCCTTACGATTGTTTTCATTATTATTATTATATCAAACAATTAATTTATTTAATATGAGGATTGAATCGAATTCTTTTATTATAATTTGATACCTTTTTATTATTATTATTATCAAAACCTTTTCATAACCGTCTCGACGAATATGAAACAAAAAAAGGTTATTTTAGTCACTTCGACATTTTTTTCTATTGGAATTTTATTTCGTATTGTCAAATCGTATGATATTTTAATAATAATAATAATTTTTTTTTTTTATCAAAAATCAAATTTAAACTAAAAATAAACGAGAGAAATTATCATTATTATTATTATTATTATTATTATTATTATTATTATTATTATTATTTATTGATTTATTACGTAAAAATTTAAAGATAAAATAAATAAATAAATAAATATTATTACGTAATAATTTTTTAAATGAAAAAAAAAAAAAAAATTTCGTTATTGGTTTCGTTACTGGTTTATCGAATTAAAAAATAATTTTATGGGGGAGTGGGTGGGGGAGGTCTCGTCGGTTGATTTTTTAAGGGTAGTAAAAGTGATGAAATAATAATAATAATAATATTTTTAAAAAATGTTTTTTTTGTAAACATGTTGAGGTTATATATTACTCAATGTTTGAAATTCGGTGACATTTTTTTTTTAAATTATAAAAATTGCTATGTGTTTCCCTTTTTCTCAACCTTTTTTTTTGTTTTGTTTTGTTTAAGAAACATACAAACAAACAAACAAACGAAAAGTTTTTCAACATAATTTATTATTTAATTTTTTTTTTTTTTCTGTTCGATTTTTAATTCCTTCGATTCAATTTTTTTTGAGTGGAGTGTGAAAAAAAATTTTTTTGATTACATCAAATTCGTTAAAAATGAATGAAAAAGTTTTTTTTTTTTTTTTACATAATTAATTATCCTTGAAACTCAAGACAATGAATATTTAAAATTACGGGTAATTAAATTTTAATTTTTTTTTAAGTAACAACAAAAAAAAAATTTACATCGTCATGAATGGAAAAGAAGTGACCGTAAAAAAAGAAAAACAAAAAAATTTTTTTATCACATCTAAATGTATGAGTGGTAAAAAAAAATAATGATAATAATAATTATAATTGGAAGTAAAAATGGGTTGAAAGGATTCGGTCAGATGAGGGATTAAACAAGTAGAAAAAGAAAAAGGAGAAAAACATTTCGAAATAGTTAGAATTATTAAATGTTCCCATGTTGTCATTCAACATTATTAAATCTTTGTCGGTACGTATACGGAAGAATCATATATATATACAAAAGTGAAAAATTGCGTAAGAAAATAAATAAAAAGAAAAAAGAAAAAATCCAGGTGTGGTAAGTAAGCGCAAATAGGCAGGGAGGCAGGCAGGCAGGCTCATTGGCAAGGGGTAATAGTTACCCTGAATAATAATAATAAAACCCTTAAAAAGAGTCCGTAGAAAACGAACGAAGGTTACATAATATGTATGAATTGTATTGAAAATTCTCTCGCAAGATGTTTATGATTTTAAAAGAAAGAAGGAATGTTGTTGTTGTTGTTGTTGTTTAAGAAGAATGAGGGTTTCTTTGAGTCAGATTTTTGTGTTTTTTTGGACCCCACACTCGCCCCAGACATTTTCATATTTTTAAACAGATGTTATGCCGGCCCGTAGTTTGTTTGCCATTTTTTTTTTTTTTTTTTTTTACTTTTGTTCGTTTTGATTAATTGATAATAAATATAAATATTAAGTGTTATGATTAAATTAAATAATTTTAACTTACCTTATTTTGGATTTTACCCTGGAGTTTTGAGGTCCTTCTCTACTTCAGGTCTTTCTGTTACATCCTGGAAAAAGAAGAAGAAAAAAAAAATTAGCAAAATTTAAAAAAAAAAAAAGAAACAGTAAAAAGGGAAATGTTTTTAAAATGGCGATGGTTTTTCTGTTTTCTATTGTCATTATTAATAATATTCCAGCTGCAAAAAAAAAAAAAAAAAAAACCGCAGCTGAATTTTTAGTTTCTTTTTTTGGGAAGCGTGTGAAGCTGTTTCTCCTGAGATAGAAACGGAATGGGGCTTATGACAGCTGTGGACCAGCTTTCACTTTTGTTTTCTTCTATTTCAATTTTGTCGTGAAAATTATAACGACTCCATGTCAATAAATAAATAAATAAATTTTCCCGCGTTTAATAATACTTTAATAATAAATTTTTAAAGTCTTCGTGAAATAAAAAAAAAAAAACTTTTTAAGGTTCGTATTGGATGTGTACCACTTATAAAATACCTGAATATGTGAGAAATTCATAAGATAAACGTACAAGTTAAAGTTAAGGTATTTTCCCCCTTTTTTCAAAAAAAAAGTCAAAAATCTTTTAAATGACGTGTCGTTAGAAACAAAACAAAAATTGTATATAAAACACTTACTTATGATAATATTTAAAGTGTCAATAAATAAAAAGAAACAACGGAAATTTATATATATATTATTTTCTTAAGCGTTGATGGATGAAAAGAAAAACAAATTTTTTTTTTTTTTTTTTTGTTTCTCAAATTAATATATCAATTAACGATTAAACTAAAATCTCAATTAATGCATTTAAGTGACACAATAATGATGATCCTTGTCACTCTTTCATTTATTGACGACTATTGCAGCTGCTGCCATTTATGAGGGCCACTAACCGGTCGCAGCTTCTCATTCTCTTCTTATTATAATCATTGATTTATCTTAAATAATATGTATATATAGGGAACAACCACCATGAGAATTTCTTTCACAACTCTTTCTCTTGCCCACACCCTCTTTCTAGTATACTATTTTTTTTTTCTCACCGATTTTTCCATTTATGTAACAACGAGAGGGATGTTTCTGGTTTTGCGCAAACATTCACACTTAATTCACACACACACACATACACTCGTTACCAACCACATTTCCTTTGGTCATTTTTCCTTTGTTTTTTTAAAAATAAATTTTAAATTTTATAGTAAATTTTACGAATCGGATAATTGTCGGATCAATTATTAACTAATAATACTCGGGTTTTAGTAACTAAAGATAATAATAAAAATAAGAATGATTTTTAAAAAAAATTTTCCTATTTTTTACTTTCACTTTCACCCCCCCCCCCACTCGCCCAAAAAACAAAGAATACTTCATATCCAAATAAATAAAAAATAATTTACAATAGAAATCCGACGAATTTTCCCACGAAAGGAAAATTTTAGACTCCATCGACTAAAAAAATAACTTTTTGTGTAAAATGGCATACGTTGGCCGCATGCTAAGAAAAGGATGAAAGAGTCATCTAAGATTTAAAATGAAAATTTCGTGTGGAAAACTAACGCGGAACTCGAAACAAATGTAAAAATAATGAAAAGGGGTTGAAATATGCGGATAAAACTCTTTGCGGAATGGAACCGGTTTATGTAATTGGGGCGGAGCAAATGAAGCTCGAGCGTTTGTGAAAGTTAAAAGAAAGGGAATAGCGTTAATATAATATTATTTACATAGTTTTCTTATAATGTATAGTTTTTGAGACGTCGCAATACTAAATTGAACAGGTATTTTCAAGTCCGACGTTCATTCGAGTTAAACTTTCGATTCGAGATAGACGTGCGAGTTATTTGTGATTTATGATACTTGTTTCGATATTCATTAATAATTATCGATTTTTCCAATAATTAAATTTATATTTATAAAATTAATCTGTGAACGTTTTAAATATAACAATCAATTGTGTTTTTTTTTATTAAAAAAAAAAAAAATTTCGCGTTTTTTAAACGAGTAAATAATAATAAATTTTGTGTAATAATGAAAGCTGTTGTCGATGTTGGTGGTTCATCGGGAGGTAATAACCTCTCGGGAGTTCAAAACGGACGAATAAATAGAAGGAAAGATGTGGAAAATGAAGAAATACAAATGTATTTAAGTAAATTAAAAGATTTAGTGCCGTTTATGCCGAAAAACAAAAAATTAACAAAATTAGAAGTTATACAATATGTTATTGACTATATATGTGATTTGCAATACGCTTTAGAAACTCATCCCAGTGTTAATAATATAAATGCGGCAGAACTCACGGCGAGGTTACAAGGAGAAAATGGTACGACAGGAACGACAGTACCTCAAACCGTAGTGTCGGGATCACAGAGGCAACCTTTAGGGGTTTTGGCTTCTAGTCCGAACACCATAATACCTAATGTTAGATCAAATTCAACGTCGCCGATTCCAACAGAGCCTACATCTCATAGATCTGTAAGTTTCATTCGTTTGTTTGTTTGTTTGTTTTATCATTCGTGACGTTGTAAGTTGTTTGTCTAAGTTTTAATACATGTTAAAAAGGCAAAAACCAATGAAAGTTTTTATCATTCTTCAAAACGTAATTGCTCATTAAATGTTTCAAATTTTTTTTTTTTTTTAATAAATATCTTGCGACATAAATCGAGTAATATAATTGCTGATGTTGTTTTTGCGGCCATAATTACGCGGTTGGCTTCGAATCGTTATAAAAAAAAAAAAAGGAAAAATAAACTTTTAAGGTTTTTTTTTTTTTTTTTTTTGTTAAATTAAAGCTGAAATTACAATATTAAATATTTCATCCATTTGGGAAACACTCAAGGTTATCACGAACACCTGGACGGTGGTATGTCCTTCTTTTGCATTCGGCACCGTTGAGCAATCATTCTCGAAAAAAAAAAAAAAAAAAAAAGTTTTGATTTAATCCGGAACGACTCCCACAATTATACTTGGACACCTGGACGGAGAAGTCGACGAATAATCAAAAAGAGAAAGTTGTTAAAAAAATTTCAACCGCCATTATCATTGTTGGAAAACATGTAAATCTGCCACACTTTTAAATTGAATAAAAAAACGCAGGTGTCCTCCTCCAAAGTTCTCATCGCGTCCGTCACAAATCCTTTACTTTTCCTTTTCCTTTTTTTTAAGGGCTTATTCATGTAGGAACAACCAACCATAGGTCTGTGATTTCTTTCCCACGGAAGTTGCATTGAAAGGATTCTTAATGTTGGTGAAAAGGGTGTTGCACAACTGAGATTTTTTTTAGGGATGGGGGGAATTCGTTAGACACCTGGCCTCGTGATAACTGCAATGGGAATGACCTTTTGGATATTTGGGAAAGGGAGAGAAAGGTGGAGGTTGCGGCGGCCTTATTTTTTTTTTTATTATGTTTTACGATGACGCCGAATGATAAGATGTTTTTAGAAAAGAAAAAAAAGTTTCACTTCATGTCTAAAAGCTTGTTGTATTCGTGCGTGAGTTCATGCGTACGCACGTACGCGTGCGCGTGTTTGAATTAGGAAAATTATCAACATAAAACAACAGCATATTTATTAGTATTGTTAATTTTTTTTTTTTTTTTTAGTTTCGACAACAACAACAACAACCGCAACACAACAACAATGCCTTTGATTTTATTTGTATTGAATTAATTCTTATCATTTAATTTGATAGTGATTTGATTTGTTTGAAAACTTTCGCGAAACTTTACACGTCGATTACAAAACCCCGATATTTTCATCATTTTCTAATCGATTTCTCAAAGCTCTTGAAAAAAAAAAAATTTGAAGAAGAAAACATTATTAATCCGATGATGATTTTATAAAGAATTTTTTTTTTTTTTCAAAGTTTCTTTCAATGAATACTATTTTTTCTTTTTTTTTTTTTTTTTTTTTTTTCAAGCTGCAATCATGTGCACGTGTTTTATATATACGAAGCGTTTGTTTTCAGCTGTTCACTTATATTTCTCTTTTGAAACGTTACATAATGAGAAGACCGAACGGGGGGAATCAAAATGTAGGAAAATACGCAATACTTAACTTACGAATTTAAATAAAAATATTTTTTTTTTTTTATATTTATTTTGTTCCGTGCATGTGCATGCACGCATTGTCTATCTATATACATCATGTGTCTCGAAATGAAGGCTCTCTCAATGGCAAGCTCAGCGTAGACAATCCTCAAAATATACACTCTCTCTTTCTCTTTCTCTTTTTTTTCTCTCCTTACTGAATTTTTACTTCCTAATAATAAACCCACATAAATTGAGAATTGTCAAGTTTGGCTCATGGAACTCCAACACACACACACACACACACACACACGCACAGATGTTTTCTTCTTCAAAGAGGAAACAACATTGTAGAAAGTATTCTATATAAAGTTGACAGTATAACATGTGGTCGGTCATTTCCCGTTATAAGAAAAAGATTTATGCCTTTTATTACTGTCACCGCCCGCCGCCGCCTCCTCACAAAAATCTATAAACTCGAACCTTTTTATTATTATTATTATCATCATCATTTCATTGTAAATCAATATTTGTAAATGTTTTGTCACGTTCAAAAAAAACATCGATATCGATGGAATGTTTAAGATTTTTTTTTTTTTTTTTTTTCATAGTAAATCGAATAAAGGAAATCATAAAAAAAAAAAAAAAAATTTTTTTTTTTAATGACTATGTCGCAAGTCTTTAAAAAAAAAATGTCGAAAGCAAATAGAAACGTGAAAATAATAATAATAATAATAATAATAAAAGCAAACAGTCAAATTAAGTGCAAACGGTTAAAAAAAAAAAGTACCGGGTAAAAAAAGAAAAAAAAAAGAAAAATAATTCGACCTTGAAAGAAATTGCTTATGTGTGATTAGGCTTTTAATGTCGTTCTCTTTTTAACACCTGCCTAACAGGTAGGCCCCATTGAAATTTACTGTTTTTATAAAAAAAATTTTTTTTTTTTTTCCAACATTGACACCATTGATTATTATTATTATTATTATTTAACGACGCAAAGTTTTTCTTCCACGACGACGACGACAATAATAATAATAAAATAAAAATTTATAATAATAGAGATTCGAGGTTTGCCAAACCGAAATTTTATGAACACACGCAAAAATTGTTGTTAACACGAATAGAATTTAACGTTTTTTTTTTTTTTTATTGCTTCAGATGTCACCTGTCCATTTGGAGAAGATCCAGGAAACGGATAGCCGGACAATATCGTGTTAAAAACAAAAAAAAAATTTACGCGACGATTCAAAATGGTGGTCGAGAGAAATCAAAGGAGGAAGAGGAGGAGGTGGAAACGTCTTTCATTGAAATTATAATGGTGGCAAAAAAAAAATGAAAACCAGCAGTCAAAGATGGGGAACAAAGGAAAACGCGATGGAAACTCAAGAAAATTGCAATAAAGATTTAAAAAAAGAAAAACTTGGTGTTGATCGTGGCACCACCGACAGGAAAAATCGTTTTTTTTTTTTTTTTTTTTTGCTAAATCGTCGCTTTTAAGAAACAAATAAAAAAAAAAAAAAAATTGCACTCATTCACACGAACACATGCAAAAACACTGAGAAAATTTAACCGTAGCAAAAATTGTAACTTTTTTTTTTTTTTTTGTTTGTTTGATTGTTTGTTTATAATGTATAGTTGTACAAATTATTAAAAAAAAATAAAAATTAATATAAATTTAGAATTTATTTATGTTTTATTATTATTATTTTTTTCCGAATAACGACCTTATTTTTTTTTTTAATAAAATTCTAAAATAATAATGATAATGAAAGCAAAAAGTTTTTGGTTAATGATAATTTTAACGTGTTTAAAAAAAAAAATTTCTTTTAATATTGTTAAATTTTTTGTTGAGAGTACATGCAAAGTAAATAAGTCCAAAGTTCTTTCGTTCGTTGTTGTTGTTGTTTGTACTTTGAAACGAAACAAACACAAACACAAAACAAATTTTTTTTTTTCCTTTTTCTATTTATTATTAATCATCGATATTCCACACACGCACTCACAGACACACATATTTTCAATAGATTTTTTTGTCGTAACGATGATAATAGCCGCCATTAAAAAAAAAAAATCAAATTTAATCGAAGGTCGTCTAAAATTATTATTATTATTTTGTGATAATGAAGGTTTTTTTTTTTTAAATTTATTTTAAAACGTCACGTGATAAGGGGAGGAAGAAAAGAAAATCGTTACCCTTAAGTTCCGGAACGAATTTTCAAAATTTTCGCCATTTAAACAAGAGAAAGAGAGAGACAGAAAAAAAAAACAATGATTTTATTTATAAATAACAATTAAAAATGGCTTTCGACGAATAAAAAATAATTTTAAAAAATTTTTTGTAAATTAAAAAAAAATTAAAAAAATTTAAAAAAATTTAAAAAAAAAAAGTAAAAAGAGGAAAAAAAAGAAGAAAAAAAAAAAATGTGCGATAAAATATGTTTTAATCCGTGTAACGATAAGGAAATCAATTATCAAAAATTGGTGGATCCATTTCCTGTCGGTCAATATGATATATTTATGAGTGATGCGATACAAAGGGATTATTTGAAAACTCAAAAGCTTAAATATCGAGAAGTTAATAAATGTTGTGGGCCGATGATATCAATTTGTCCACCGCCGCCGATACAATGTTGTATTCCAATGCAAATAAAAAAAGATCCTCCTCTACTTCCGCCATCACTTCCTTCTTCTTCTTCTTCTCCTTGTGAACCGGAAATGAATCTCTACGTTCATCTCGTACTTCCCAAACAAGAATAACAAAATCCTCTTTTTTTTTTTTTTTAATAATTGATTTCATTTATTAATAAATAAAATGATAATGATAATAAAAAATCGTTAAATATAATTTATTTGAAAAAAAAAAAAAAAAAGTTTTTTACGTCATCGTCACGTAAAAAAAATTTTTTCTCCCTTATTTATTTATTTAAAAATTAATTTATCGATATCTATCGTTAATAGTTATGTTAATCGATTTATTAATAATAATAATAACGGGGGAAAAAAATCCTTCCCCACTTTTTCTATATGTAAAAAAAAAAAAGTTTTATTGAGCCTTAGATAAAATTGAAATTTTGATTATTTTAATATTATTATTATTATTATTGTAGTAGAAATTTGCAGTATTGCCAATATAATTTTTTTAAAAATATAAATAACAAAAAAAAAAAATTCGTCTGCTATAATATTTCGTATCAAAATAAAAAAAAAAAAAATTAATTAAAAAAAATAGAAAAAATTAAATGAAATAATTATAAAAAAAAAAACCTTAAAAAAATTAAAAATGAATTCTGATCCGAAAAAACCTTGTGAAAAACAACGCAAAATGATTCCGTTAATTTTTTACCTGGATAGCGATGATAAAAATGACAATAATGACAATAATAATAATAATAATAATAATAACTGTAACGTAAACGAAACGTTTGATAGAAACCAACGAGAACAAAATTGTAATAAAAATTGCATGTATTTCAAACCGAAAATAAATATTATTTTTGATTTTAATCCGCCAAAAAATTATTGCAGCGAAGATAGTGATGATGATGATAATAATAATAATACAAGAAATTGTTAATAATAATAATAATTTCGAATAAATTTTTTGTTTATGTAAAACCAAATAAAATTTTTTTTTTATTATTTTAAAACAAACAACAAATATGATACGGAAATTTTTTTTTTTAACCGTCGGGTATCGATATATCGATAAAATTTTCCAAAGAAAATATATATATCGATCATTAATAATAATAATAATAATAATAATAATAATAATAATAATAATAATAATAATAATAATAATAATAATAATAATTAAGGAAAAGAATATTCTAAAAGGTTAATGTCATTCATCAGAAAAAAAAAAAAAATTATTAATTATAAATAATATTTATCGATAAGTTTTTTTATTCTATGGACAAAAGTTTATATTTCGTCTGCTTTTTTTTTTATTTTTATTTACATATATTACCGTTAAAACATCACTCATAGATTTGTTAATTAATATTATTTTTATATAAAGTTTTTTTCAAATATTTGAAAAAAAAAAAAACATGAATCAAACAAATTCTATAATTAAATCGAAAACTTCATCAGTTTTACCATCGGAAAATGAAATGTCACTTCAAATGTCACCATTTAGTGATGAAAGATGGGATATCGATTATTTAGAAAATCAAAAAAGAAGAGAAATCCATAGGGAATTAGCTAAAAATTATAATAAAAAATTTAACGATAATAAAAAAAAAATCGAACCGGAAGAGGACGTTACGAACGAATATGGAAAAGAAACAAAATCACAAACGTCGTCGGAAACGTTAAAAAAAACGGAAAAAGTCGCAACGACAACAACAACAACAACAACAACGAACAATTCCGATCCGATAAATTTAAAACCGTTAGAAATAAACGTTGATAAAAATATTATAACGAAAACTCCATATAAATTGGGAAGAGAACCATTATTGAAACACGTACCGTTAAAAGATATCAAATTCGATTCTCCGAGACCCCCAAATTTATATCCGACGTTGAAATGCCCAGAAGCAAAACCTAAACCCGAAGGATTATATTATTTACCGCAAAATCCAAATTGGACGGGTTTAACGGACTCTTCACCCTATAAAATCCCTCCAAAACCTGAATTTCACACTTTTAAAGATATTTTACCGGAAAGGCCAAAAGCTCAACATTATGGAACGTTTGTTCCCTTTTGGAAATTTTAACCTTTTTTTCTTTTTTTTTTTCCTTTCCTTTTTTTTTTTTTTTTTTTTTTTTTTTAAACAAAATTTTTTTAAACAAAAAAAATTAATAAGTACATAAAAAATAAAAAAAATAAAAATAAAATTTTTTATTTAATTTTATTATAAATGAATTTATTCATATTCAAATCAATATAAATAATTGAGCCATGACGTCGATGGTTAAAAACATTTCACTTACTCTATGACTTTTTTTTAAAAAAAAAAAAAAAAAAAAGCTTTTCGAAAAGGCTGTGATTATTTGTAAACAAATAATTTTAAAATGATTCGTCGAAATCATATGTAAAATTTTTCTTTTTAAAAAAAAAAAAAACAATAAAAATAAATTTAAAAAAAAAATTTTTTTTTTTTTTTTTCGGATAAAAAATGTAAATTTTTTAATAATTACACTATAAAAATAATAATATAATAATAATAATATTATAAAAAATTTTTTAAAATGACAAGAGAAACGTTAAAAAATTTAAAATCCCAATTTTTGGATAACGATGAACAATTGGAAAATGAATTTGTTGATAATAAATTTGATGAACCTGTTATATTAAAAGTTGAATTACCACCGGCATTAAGAGCCAAAGTCATGCGTGCTTTAGAAATTAATAATAATAATAATAATAATAATAATAATAATAATAATGATTGTAATGATTGTAATGATTGTGATGATTGTAATGAATTTTATCAAAACGATAATTTAAATGAAAATTATTCAGAGGAATCAATGAAATTAGCGAAAATGGCTGCTTCTTCTTCTTCTTCTTCTTCACTATCATCAGTAAAAAATATTACAACGAATTACAAACCGAATTCACAAATATTTGACGTGAATATGGATAAAGAAAAACGTCTGATTGAATTACACAAATCCATTTTTATCGGAAATGAATATTTAATGGAAAAAACTCCGGATTTGATAAGCATACACGAAGATTGTACTCAAATGCAAGATTTGTTGGAAAAAATTAATTTAATGTTACACGTCGCCATTTGCAAAACGAAATTATCGATACCCCCCACGTTTCTTAGCAAAAGTAATAATGCGGATAATGTGAAACCGTGCAAAAATGAAAATTGTCCTCTCACCTGGGATTTGAACGGTTTCGTTACCGACACCGGAGAAATTAAAAATTTTAAAAATTACATGACGGAAATAACAAAAAAAACATTCGGAGACGACGACGGCGACGACGACGACAACGACAAAAATGACGATGACGCGGTCGTTTCGTTTGACTCAATGAAAAAAATATCGGATGATGAAAATTTTATACCGAGCACGACGCAAGAAGATGAAAATGAGGAAATATGTACGTGTCCGCACATTCACAGAGACGAAAAATTAAAAAAAATTAAAGAAAAATTAAAAAAAAAAGATTCCGTGGAAAAGAAAATATCGGAGAAAATGTTGATAAGTAAAGGGACGTCAATGGAAAAATTTGATTTCGTACGTGAAAAAAAATCGATCGATGATAAAAACGTCGAGAAAACTCTTCGGCCCCCAATTTCACAAAATTTAAAATTAAAAAAAGGCAACGTTGTCAGAATAAAAAAATTAAAAATTGCCATACCCAACGTTGATAAAAATAAAAGGATTAAAAAAAAAATTGAAACATTAATAAGGGAAAATGAATATCACTATCATTGTTTTAATAATGCCGACGTGAAAACCGTCAATAAAAAATCAATAATACCGGATAATAATAATAATAATAATAATAATAATAACTTGAGAGAAAAATTTGAAAAATTTAAAAATTTCAAATTGAAAAATAAAATTCAACTTTTAAACGATTCCGAACGATTAGCCGCCGTTAAAAATTTACAAACTTTCTCGGAAATGTTTTCAAAACTTACAAATGTGGAAAAAATTTCAACCGGAAATGAAAAAACAACACCGGAAGAATCATTTCATTTATCCAAATCCAAACTTATATCATTTTTAAACAACGAAGAAGAAATACAAAAGCAAAAAAAAATTATTTTACGTGCCATCATGCAAAATGTACAAAAATGGATCAAATTAAAATCTTGAAAATATTATACGTACGCGCGCGCGCTCTCGATTTCCAAAGTCATAGAGTAAATAATCAAAATAATAAAACAATTTTTTAAAAAAACACCGAGTGTAATAATTATTTAATTTTACAAAAAAAAATCAAATAAAATAAAGACATTATAATTTATAATCGTTTAATTTAAATCATTCAAACGCTCTCTCAAATTTATCCATTTTAAAATAATCAAAAACCGTTATAACAAACACGCAATAATTATATTTAAAAAAAATTAAGGAGGCATCGTTTAAAATTTATTAATTTTAATAAGGAGGCATTAAAAAAAAAAAAAAAAAAATTATTTTTTCCGACGCATCGAAAAAGAAAAACAAAAAAAAAAACCAAAATAAATAAAAAAAGAAACGTTATCATTATTTAAAAAAAAAAAAAAAAAAAAAAAAAAAGATTTTGTAATATCAAAATTAAAAATATTAATGAATTCATATAAATAATAATAATAATAATGAAAAAAAACAATCCGAATCAATCGGGTCAAAAAAAAAATAATCAAAATCAATCGGGGCAAAAAAAAAATAATCAAAATCAATCCGATCAAAAAAACAAAAATAAAAAAAGGAAAAAGAAAATTTGCTGTAAAGGAGTGTATTATTTCAAAGAAGTTTGCCCTCCGGATTATTTGAACGTGCCCTCGGTAAGAGATTGGCAAATGTCACCATTTTCAAACGAGAGATACGATTTAGATGAAATACAAAAAGCCGAAAGAAAAGGAGTCAAAGGTAAACAAGAATTGGAAGAATTGAAAAAAAAATACGGTTTGATACCCGCGACGGAGCCTTGTACGAAACCTAATCCGCCTGAAGACGTGCAAAATGAAAACCCGGATAAAATGAGAAAAAGATGCACGAGCGAATATCAATATCAACCCTACGGTCCTCCCCTTTTATCAACCCTTTCGTACAACCGTCCAGATTTAAATCAGCCAAGATTATATAATTATCTCGGTCCTTCTTATTTTGTGGGACCGGGAGTGAAGACTCCCATACCTCGAATGTGTTCGATAATACCATGCAGTGGATTAGAATACAGGACGAGAATTCTATCGGATATTTACGTACCTTACGGTCCGTACGAAGAAGTCAGATTAACCCAAGATCAATACGTACCATTGGGACCATCACCATACAGATTGTAACTTTGAAATAATAATAATAATAATACTGACAAATGATATTTTTTTTTTTCAATTTGAACTTAAAAATTTTCTAGTAAAAAAATAAAAAGTAAAATTTTTACACGTTTATTTTCCTCCATTTTGTTTTTTTTTTTTTTTTTAAATTATAGGTTTTAGGAAAAAGCACTTTATTCGCACGCAATTTGCACTTAAGTTGATTTCGTGCAAAAATTGACAAGACTTTTTTTTTTTTTTTTTTGTTCTTTAAGATACTTGTTATCGTTATCAAAAATATTTTGTTGATAAACCGGGTGCACACCTGACTGACACACCTGCGTCCTAAAAAAAAAAAAAAAAAAAAGTAATTTTGCAATACGATTGTGTCAGAAGGTCACGTTGAGGCCATTTAACGAATATGCAAAACCGAGAGAGAGAATACAAAATAATATTTTTATTTATTATTTTCTACTGCTGCTACTGCTACTACTACTACTACTACTGCCACTACCACATTTACTAGGACGTATAAGAAAAAGAAAAATTCGGAGCCTTAATAAAAAGTTCGTGACAAAAGATAAAATATACTAAAAGTCAAAACAATTTCAAAGGTCAAGTAGATGAACGTCGAAAATAAGATCAATCTAACGAGAGAAAAAATTTTTTTTTTTTTAAAGTCAACCGTTGAAAATTTTAAAAAAAAAAAAAAAAAACAAGATTGACAAACTCAATGTTTTGTTGACAAAAATGTTTTTTTTTTTGTAAATGAAATTGTGTCACGACGAGTGACAAGTAACATTTTCACACTTTAACGAACCAAAAAAAAAAAAGTCACCCACACAAATCATATAAAAAAATTTTAATAATAATTATTATTATTATAAATATATGATCGTTACGTGTCGTCATCAAAACGGACGGTCAGACTATTTTTTTTTTCTTTTAAAATCCAATAAATAATAATAATAATAATAATAATAAAATCAAAAGCGTGAAACAAAAAAAAAAAAAAAGTGACTCAAAATCCACGAGATGAAATCCAAACGTTTATTAAAAAAATTTTTTTTATTTTTAAGTAAAAATTGTTTTATTTTCATCATTAGTCACGCCAATTTATATTTTATATTATTATTATTATCATTATCATTATTATTATTATTATTATTTTTTTTTTTTTTGTGTCGTTTTTAACGATCAAATAAAAAGTAAAATTAATTCAATATTCACAAAGTGTGAAATGTTTTTTTTTACTTGATTATCGTTTTTAAAAAAAAAAATTTTTTTTTTTCTCGGGTTTTCCTCGGTTGGTCGCTACGAAATAATAATAATAATAATAATAATAATAATAATAATAATAATAATAATAATAATAATGCGAGACGTCACGAAAATATTTTCGCGATTTTATAAAACGCGAATGTGCGATATATAAACCGTTTCTGGCACAAATAATTTGACATTCCTTTTTTTTTTTTTTTTTTCGGTTGGACAAACTGAATAACGGATAAAAAAGAAGGAGGAAGAAGAGGAAATAAAGATTCTGCCGCCATTTTCTTTTTATTTTTTTCATCCGTGACTCATTTCATTGTATAATATCTGATTTTTAATAATAATAATAATAATAAAAAATATAAGAAAAAATTCTCAGCTGTTCTTTTGTGTCTATCAATAATAAACATTTATTTTATTTTTTATTAATTGTTTTTTTTAAAGCGAAGAGACAAACGCGTAAGACACGTTTGAGCGTTTGTTGTTGTTGTTGTTGTTTTAACCTGAAAACAAACCTGAATTCCAACCGATATAAATCATGTTTTAATATGGAAAAAATTTTTTTAAAAATCGTCTGTTTCGCGGTTAAAAACTTTTTTTTGACGTGGATATAAATTATTTATTTACTCTATGAATTTTCAATTTTGTCGCCAAAGTGAAAAAACAAAACAAACAAAACAATGGAATTTTTTTTTAATAAATAAATAATAATGAATTAAAAAAAAAAAATTAACCAAAAGAAAAAAATGAAAATTTAATAAAAAGGAGGGGGACAAAAAAGCGGGGGGATAAAAAATGTGTGAAAAACAAGAAAAAAATTATCAAAAACTTGTGGATCCACCTTATGTACCTTATGGAACCATACTCGGAGATCCACCGGATGATGAAAATGATGAAAAAAATAAAAAAGAAAAAACTGATTGCATTCAAATATTGATATGTGCTCAACCGAAAGAAAAATCAAATAATGATAATAAACAAGATGAAACGAATAAAAAAAAAAATTGTTCTAATAAATAATAATAATAATAATAATAATAAAAATGATGATGATAATAATAATAATAATAATTGATTGATTTTTTTTGTCTCTTTCTATTTTGTAATATTTTAATATTATTATTATGAACTGATTCTTTTCATATGACAAAAAATTTATTTTCTTAATCATAATCATCATCGTCATCATCATCGTCATCATCATTATCATTATTATCATTATTATTATTATTATTATTATTCATTGATTGATAGTAAAACATTAGGCGTAGGTGAATAAGGAAAAATTTTTTTTTTTTTTTTTTTTTTAGTTTATCTTATCGATGATTAATTTTCTAAGAAAACGTTTGTTGTTGTTTGTAACTGTTTGTTTTAAGTTTAAAGTAGTACATTTCAAGTGCAAAAAAATATTTACACGAATAAAAAATTTAATAAAAAACAATAACAAACAACAAATATTATTAGTTTTTTTAATGTGAAAAATATGTTTTTAAGTTCCGCGACAAAACGCCCAAATAAATTAATAATAATAATAATAATAAATATTTTTTTATGCCTTATCAATGTAGTTAAAGCGCATACCCATAGAGTAATAAATATTCTTACGTCATTTTTTCCAAATCAAATGAAAAATTATTATTATTATCGAGAGGTTTAAATGATTTGGGAAAAAAAATTCTCAGGCATCCAAAAAAAAAAAAAAAAAAAAAAAAAATTTTTTTGTTTTTATACTTAAAGAATATTCTAGACCTTTTTTTTTTTAAAATGCATATAAAATTCATTCGGTAAAATGATTTTAATCTGTCCAACCCTTCCTGTTTTTTCCTTAAAACAATAATAATAATAATAATATCCAATTATATTTAAGGAGCCTTTCAACAATATAGTTCCTCATTATTTTTTTATACGCTATTAACTTTTAGAAAAAATCCATTTGGTTTATTTATTTATTTATTTTTTTAAATTCTCTCAATTATTATTATTATTATTATTCACGAGAATGTATACATTTATGTTTTTCATTCACTTTTTTTTTTTTTTTTACGAGGTATTTTTTGCATTTCATTCAATCATTCATAATTTTTTTTGCATTAAAAGATGTAAAAAACCAGAAAAAATATTTATAAATATAAACTAAATCGTATAATAATAATAATAATAATAGAATAATACCAAGTAGAGCGTGAACCCACACATCCGTACGACCCCGCCTTTTTTTTTTGTGATGAACAAAAAAACCTTTTCATTTTAGTTCAGAATCCACTTGAACAAGTAGTTTTTTTTAGTTCTGGATTCCATCATTTATGCATAAACAATCTGGTTTTACTCTTTTTACGTCCGGAGAATTATGTGGAGATCACCATTCCTACAAAATTGGATCGTTAACAACAACAACAACAACAACAAATGTGAGCATTTTTCCTTATTTCAAATCCAAACGTACGAAAAAAACAAAAAATCAATTTAAAAACGAAATGCGGCAACGTCGCATAATAAAAAACCGCCAAAATTTAAAAAAAAAAAATTTTTTTTCAATGAAATTTCATCATAACCATCATCGAACGCCTTAAAAACAAACGTTTTATCATTATTATTATTATTATCGTCATGTCGAAACGAAAAACCTTAAAATAATAATAATAATAATAATAATAATAATAATGATAATGATAATGATAATAATGATAATAATCAAAAAAAAAAAAAAAATAAGAATGAAAATTCTCATTCACAAAAGTGTGACGCGGCCGAATGATTGCAAGCAAGCGCATCCAACCTAAACTTCCGGTCATTATCTTTGGCTTAATGCCTGCATTATAATTGCCAAACGTATATAAATTCACGTACCTGTATAGGCTCGACGGCCTAAATCTTTTTTTTTTTTTTTCCCCATTCAATACGTGATCATCATTATTATTATTATTATATGAAAACGCGAATATATTATTAACGATTAATTCTTTTTTATCCTAGAAAAATTTTTATTAAATAAAATTCCCTGAATTTTTTTTTTTTTTTTCCATTATTCATTTCAAATATTATTATTATTATTATTATTTATTTTTTACGCGTTTATTGCGTGTAATTTAACACGTAGAAACTCAGGATGCGGTTTGCGGTGCCTGGAATTAGGCTCGAAAACGTTTTTTTTTTTTTCTGTGGTAATTGAACCTGGATTTTAAAACGAAAAAAAAAAAAAAAAAACATTATCTCAACACACACACACACGATTATGTTTTTTATGTTTTTAGGGTAAATTTATTTTGTTTTTGTTTTCAAAAAAATAAATTTTATAAATTTAAATTTTTTTTTTTTACCTTTTTCCGACCGAATTTGAATTTACATTTAAAAAAAAAAAAAACAAAATTTTTCTTGAGTTTTCAACTCATGAATTATTTACATAAAATTTTACCTTAAATTTAAAATTCAAATAATAATAATAATGATAATATTTCATTTAAAATAACATATTATTATTAATAGTTTTTATTTTTTGTATGTATAGAAAAACAGAAAAAAAAATGTTAAAAAAATTTTTTTTTTTTTTATGAATAAATTTTAATATTATTATTATTATTATTATTATTATTATTATTATTATTATTATTATTATTGACACATTAAAATTTTTCCCTATTAATTTTTTAATAAATAATTTTTTATCGATTCATTTTTTTTTTTAATTTTAATTAATTAATGTCGGGATTTTTTTTTTTTTAATTGTATTAGAAATCGTGACATATTCATCATTATTAAATTTTT
>NW_002987286.1:193870-198958 GCF_000006295.1 Pediculus humanus corporis | reverse complement strand
AAATAATAATAATAATAAAAGTAGGCAAACAGAAAGACCGGATTGTTAGGGTTGATGGATAATAATAATAATAATAATAATAATAATAATAATAATAATAATAATAAAAAGATAATTTAACATGCATCTGTTCAAGTTTTTTTTTTTTTTTTTTTTTGTTATATACGGCAATATTTATTATTAGTTATTTCATTAAATATGTATTTAAAAAATGACGTCAAAAACAAACAAAACAAACAAACAAACAAACGATGACGTCGTTTTTACGTTTTTACGTTTGTACGTTTTTTTTTAATACGAATAAAAATTTTTTAAGGTTAACTCAAGTCAATTTTTTTTTTTTTACTTTAAGATTAAAATTTTTTTTTTTCGGTTGTCGGTTGTTGTCGGTTGTTGTTGTTGTTAATTTTTAATTTCAATCGTGAATTCAATTTACTTTATTAAGATGAGTAAACACGCAAAAGAAAAGTCAATGAAAAAAAAAAAAAAAATTTTTTTCAAAACATTGCACGCAACGAATTCATTTTTTTTTTTTTTTTTTCAATCCTTACGTTTTCATTATAATCGATTAATTAATAATTAATATTTATTAAAAAAAAAAAAGATGAAATGTGCGTACGCGCACGTACCCACCTCACGTTCACAATTTAACGTAACTAAATAAATCAACTCCCTACCCTCTCCCCTCCCCGAAAAAAAAAAAGAAAAAGGCAAAATGTACAATAAATAGCTAAAGCAAACGAAAGCGAGATTTTTAGAAAGGGTAGAATGATTGAAAGTTCATCCCCGAAAGAAATTTTGTCTCTTCGTCGTCATTCTCTCCCTCCCCCCCCTTTCTTCTTCTTTTTTCCATGACTCACGAAGACGTTTCCGGTTTTTTTTTTTTTGTATAAAAGCACACATAAAATTTCAATCAAATTTATTGAGAATTTGAATGTCCTTGAAGCATTTCAAATGGTTCGGAGACGCCCTAACAAAAAAAAAAAAAAAATTCTTTTCATCAATCATTCCACCACTTTATGTACTCCCTCCCCCTCCCTCTCCCCCCTTCCCCCCACACATACACACAGATACGTTTTGCTAAGAGAAAAGTAATAATAATAATAATAATTTTGTGTATTTGAAGGAGGAGAAGGTGGATGTACGTTCTCACATTGTTATTACGCATAAAAAAAAAAGTTATTAATAAAGAGCAAGCTAGCAAACAAACAAACAAACAATATTAATAACAGATAAATTTTTTTACTCTATGACGTCGTCGTTTAAAAAAAATATCCTTATGCAAACTCATATACATATATGATCCCTTTTATTTATTTTAAAGTTTAATTTATTATCACGTTCAATGACGCAAAAAATATTTTATCCGACCGAAAATCTTTCAACAACACAAAACCACCCTAACGTCTTTTTTTTTTTTTTTTTTTGAAGGTTTCCAAACTAATCAACGATTGTAATTATTTTGTTGGCAGGCCTTAACAAAAAAAATTTTCGCATTAAGGTAGTCATTAAGTAATTTTTTTTTTTTACTTTATTTTTATAGTTAGTCATCGAGTTAAATTTAAAGAAAAAAAAAACAACCAAGTTCAAGTTTTAAAATTGAGAGAGAGAGAGAGAGATTATTAATAAGAAGTAATAACCGAGAGAGAGAGGAAATGAGGGCAAATTCATTTGAAAGACAAAGAATTCAATATTAACGTGTTTGGTACTCTGGAATTTTCCAGAAATGAAAAAGCAAAAAAAAAAAAAAATGCCCCTCGGGAGTAAATAAAATTTAACTTTTCTCACGAATCGCGTTCTACGAACTAGTTTTCCTTTTTAATTAAATATGACTTAATTGTGGCGTTATTGTCAATTTTTTAAACTCGTTTTCATATTTTAAACATAAATCGTTATCATTATTATTATTATTATCATTATGTGTAAAAAAAAAAACATAATGATAACAATTTTCTTGTGTGGCACTTGTTTCGCAAACCTCATTCTCATATATATATACGCACACAAAGTTCGCGACGACGGGGTTTTTATTTCTCGAAGGGATGGATAAACGAAGGGGAAAAAAAATCCCAAATCATTCCTCCTCCCATGTCAACCCCAACTTATATCTACTTGACTTATGAATACATGGCCAATATTATTCGGTCACGTGGTTTGGGGTAGTAGTTTTATTACTTTAAGGGTTGAATTACATTTTTTACATACACGAGATTATTATTATTTTCTTTTTCTTTTTCAATAGTAAAAGTTAAAGAATGCAAAAAATTTTATTTTATTTTTCAAATTCGACAAAAATTTATTAATTTATTTTAATTAATTAATAAAATAAATAATTCGTTCGTAATTAAAGGCACGATAAAGGTATCTATAATAGGTATAATAATTGACCGAACACGCCGACCACCCACGATCTTTATTATTATTATTATTTAAACATTTTACGTGAATTTTTTTTCTTTGTGTTTTACGACAGTAAAAAAATTAATTAATTAATTAACAATAATTAACAATTAAATAAATAATTTTATTTAAATTTAATTAATTACGTCACGAAAAAAAAAAAATTGGTAACCATGGTTTTAATTAATAAAATGAAATAAAATCGCCAATTAAATTTATTAAAAAAAAAAAATAAAATCGGTAACAAAAAGGAGAGAGAGAGAGAGGTAGAAAGAATAATAATAATAATAATAATAATAATAATAATAATAATAATAATAATAATAATAATAATAATAATAATAATAATAATAATAATAATATAACGGAGAGAAAGGAATCCATAAAAAAAAAAAGTAAGGTTTAGTGAAGGGAATTAATAGTAATTTGAGAAGTGAAAGGATATTTTTTATTATTATAGAAACAACAGGCAATAAAGGAAAGAAACACGTGTGTGAGTGTGTGCGTGCGTGTGCGTGTGTGACTAGTTTCGCTCATGATTTTTATTAATGAAACCAAGTTATAAAGATCATTTTTGGGGTCACGAAAAAAAACTTTATATTTGGTTATCAAGTTAAAATTCATTGCCGCACCGCTAACAACAACAACGACAACAACAAAAATTACGTTAAAACATCGATGAAATGGATCATCATCGATTATTTGGTCAAATCAATAAATCGATGAGAGGGGGGGTGGGGGTGGGAGTAAGTTTTACCTTTTTCCAACACGACGTCATAACAAATTATTTATTTATTTATTTATTTTTGAATTATTATTAATTTACACGTCTGTCACTTTTAAAAAATAAATTGCAACAAAATTTTAGGTCAAATTGATAAAATCGAATTTTTTTATAATAATAACGCCAGAGTCACCGCCGCCATGTTTCTTTTTTTTTTTTTTTTCTTATCATTCATTAACTTTAGTAACAACCGTGTTTTCTTTTTTAAAAAAAAAAAAAAAAACAATTTTTTACTTTCGAGTCAATTGAACTTAAAAATTAACGAATATAGGGAGGTCAATGACCTTTTTTTTTTAATAAACTCACTTGACGAATGACCTTTAATAATAATAATAATGATGATGTTTTTTTTAAATGAGATTTTCGTACCGAAACCTAAATCTACTTTTAAGAACAATGAGTAATTTTTTTTTTAGTTATTTTAAAAAATTAAAAAAAAAAAAAAAAGGTTTAATAATAAAAATGTTCATCTACGTCTGAACAAAATGAAATATTATAAAAAGATCATTTTTTTTTTACAGTTTAATTAAACGACAAAAGACGTCCATATTGAACTAAAAACAAACATAATGATAATTTTTTTTGTTACAAAAATTTTAACTTAATGTATGTACCAATTTTAATTTATTTCAAATAATAATAACTAATTTTAAAAAAAATTCGATTGTAATATTCTAGAATAAAAAAGAAAGCTTCTGGCAAAAAAAAATAAAAGTTAATTATAATATAGCACGATTTAAACGTATATTTTATTTCCATAAGGTAAAAACTAAAAAATTTTTAAATGATTTATTATTACATATTATCTATCGGACGTTTTCAGTTTTAGTTTTAGTTTTCAGTTTTTTTTTTTATTATTCAAAACATTGTTTTAATATTTAACGAAACAATTTAAATTTTTATTCTCCATAGACTTATTTTCTCAAACGGTTAAACTAAAAAAAAAAAAAAAACCAAAAACAAAAATTGGAAAAAGAAATAAAAAAATAAAAAAAAAAGGGTGATTTTCCATCAAAAATGAAAATTCAATTCCTTATGGATTATCTAACGGTCGACCCGAGGGCGTTTTTCCTTTTTTTTTTAACTCAATTTTTCCCGGATTTTTTATTATTACAAAAAAATTTATTATTATTATTATTATTATTATTATAAGTAATAAATTACAAAAAACGAAATTTTAGATTCATAATAAATCACGGTTTTTTTGTTTTTTCATTTCTCATGTGGAAAAAAAGAAAAAAAAAATCGTGTAAAACGCCAACCATTAAATTTTTACATAAATTATTATTATTATTATTATTATTATTACTAATATTATTATTATTAGTAGTACATTCAATTGTTTATGACTTATTTCAGAAGAACAAAATTTACTCGTACGAATGAGTCGAAAATTAAATAAAAGTTTAAATTTTTTTTTAATTCAATTAAATAAATTTATTATTATTATTATTATTATTATTTTAAATCGTCCGTTTGCTCGCGTTATTTTATTATTATTATTATTATTATTAAATGAATGATGTTTGTCAAATGAAAATTAACCATATCCTGTGAACGACGAAATGTTAACTTTGACCTACACACTCAATGTGTAATTTATATAATTCATCCGAGTTAGTCATTATTATTATTATTATTATTATTATTGAGAGTATGCGAGAGAGTACATACGTTTTTTTTCCGAAATGATAATGATAATAGAAGGTAAAAAAAAAACAGAAAGTAACAAACACAATAAATTGAAATTGATTAAATTAATGTTGTTGTTAGGCGGGAGGATAGAAATCGCGTGATTTCTTAAAAATCAAACCGGAAATTGATATTTTTAACGGAAACGTTAATAATGTTAATTGAATGAATTTTGAATAATTAATGTAAAAAAAAAAAAAAATAAATAAATA
>NW_002987286.1:164251-193847 GCF_000006295.1 Pediculus humanus corporis | reverse complement strand
ATATATATTTTCGCAACGCAAATGCCGGGAAATTAGAATTTTTGTAGAAAATTTTCATTTTTTTCCAATAGGATTCGAACCCCCCCCCCTTCCTTCCTCCCTCCTCTTCAGACGAATACGATAAAATAAAAATCATTTATTAAATTACTACGAAGGGAATGAAATGTTCTTCTCCTTTTTCTTTATTCGAATTAGAAGAGAAAAAAAAAAAAAAAAAAAAAAAAACAAAAATCAGTACAATTTACGGTTGAATCACTGTACAAATTTGCACGTGCGTACAACGAGAAGAAAAAAAAGAGGGGCGCTAATTAATGAGAAAATTTTTAAAAGGCGAGGGTTTTTTTTTATAAAATTTAGTTTTCTTTTTATAAGAGAATTTGTTGTTTATAGCAGGTGGCTCGTGAAAGACTAAAAAAAAAAAATTTATCATTGGGGTCGCTCTCCAGGCTAACTTAATAAGGAAATTAACAAGAAAAAGGAAGATAAACATTAACAACAACAACAACAACAACGTGATTAAATGTAAATTTTCATTATTATTATTACAACTCGTTATGACGTCATAGTACGACGAAATAAAAAAAATTTTGCAATAGTAAAAAAACGTCATAAATCCTTTACGTAATTATTATCATTAAGTATTAAGTAATTTTTTGGAAAATGTTTACTTCGTGCAATTTCCTTGATCGTTAATAATATTAATTAAGTTAAAAACGTGACGAAGACAATGATGAGAATAATAATAATGATAATAAAACACCCTCTGAATTATATATATATATGTATGTAAGCGAACATGATTTGAAATAAAGAAGAGTGATTAATCTAAAAGATCTGAATTATTATCGATGAAATAAGAGGAGGAGAAGAATCACATAAGGCGCCATATGTCCATTTTTATTATTATTTCGTCAAAAACAAACTAATTTATTTATTAATTTGAAAATTGTCAAAAAAAATTTCATGTGAACTGTAAACAAACAAAAAAAAAAAAAAAAAACCTCATTCGTTAGTACGTAAAGGAACAGGTAAAAAAAAAGCAGAATAAAAACATCCGGATTTGATAATAAAAGTTCAAAAACCTTTAAAAAAAAAATAATTTGAATATATGTGCTAATTAACGGTTAAATACAAGTCATGGAATAAATTTTTCCTTTTCCTTTTCCTTTTTCTTTCCTTATTATTATTAATTCCTTTCATTTTTTCCTTTTAATTTTTTTTCCTTTTCATCGTATAAAATTATTTTTTTATTTAAAAAAACAAAACCTCTACTCCACGTTATTATTAAAAATCCGTAATAATAAAAAGATGACGTATTAACGTGGGATTAGAAAAATTATAATACACACACAAACATTTTAAATTTAAATAAGATTCTCATTAAAAATCTATCAACGTATTTTTTGTTAAAATAATTTTTAAATTTTTTTCCGATAAATGTTTTTTTTGTTTTTTTAATAATAACAGGATAAATATTTTTTAAAATTATGTTTATTTAAGATAATTGATGAACCGTCTTAACAAAAAAAATTTATATTTATATTATAATGAGTGGATTTAAAACACGTAGCGAGCCATGTTATAATTTTTTTTTTTTTTTTTTTTATTGAAAAAGACGGTTACATTAATTTGCCTTAAGCAAACAAAACAAAAACAAAAAAAAGTCGTGAGTCATTTGAAATATTTCTGATGTCTCGATATATTTAAAATAATTACCGAATATTCATGTTTTAAACGTACTAAAAATTAAAATAATAATAATAATAACAACACAACGGTGATAAGTGAAAAAAATTTTTGATTGTGCCCCTAGGAATGAGGAGGTTACCCACAATAACGAGTTTTTTTTGTTTTTTGTACTCCATCATTATCACGACAATGGTTGGAAAAAATCATAAATCGAGAAAATTATTACGGGTACTAAACCGAAAAAAAATTTTAAGAAATGGATAGAAAAAAAGAAAAGTGCTGGACACAAATCGAAAACAACAAAAAAAAAAAAAAAAAAAAAACTCATGAAAAAAAAGGGAAAGAAAGAAAGAAAGAAAGAAAATATGAAAAAAATTTTCTTTTTTTTTTTAAATATTTTCCAAAGAGCTTTTTTTTTAAAAAAAAAAAAGTTTCCATAGAAAATTCTATGGAAAACATCTGGCAAGCAAGCGCAGACTTTCTACGGTAGATCAATAAGTCAAGAGGCCCTGAAGCATTTTACGGATGAAGGAAGGAAGGAGGGGAGGGGGAGGAGGGAGGGAGTGTCTCTTGGGGAGAAAAGTATAATGCGGCTTCACGGGCTTTTCAATGGGGGGAGGTTCTATTCTACGAATAGGGGAAATTTAGAAAGTAAATGAAAATTGGGAAGCCATGTTTTCATTAGAAAATTTTCCCTTGGAAAAAGGTTTCGATTCAACTACAACAACGACAACAACAAAATAATAATAATAATAATAATAATAATAATAATGACTGAATGCTTTTAGTTAGTTTTTATTTATTTCGTTTTCTTGCTTATACGATTAGATTTTTCCGACCCTAAATTTTTATTTTAACGAACAAAATAAATAAATAAAATAAAACAAAAATTCGTAATTTTCTTTTTTTTAAAATAATTTTCACGGAGGAAACCTTCACGTAACGAAAAATCGATACAAGAAAAAAAAACAAAATTACACTTTATTACCGCCTGAACAAAACAACAAAAGGTTCACGCTGATTTAGACCACCCTGATAGTAAACGTAGCCATCTTTTATATACTATATAATTAACAAATAACGTAATTAATAAACTTTAAAAAAAAAAACCTTTTGGGAGGACAAAAATTCATCTTATAAATTAGATAAGGTGTGGTGGTACTCATCTTTCTTCAGCACCTGTGTCAATTCTTATGTGTGTGTGTGTGTGTGTTCATTTTTAATATTGCATTGTTGTGTGGAACCGATTTTTAATAATAATAATAATAAATAATTTAAAAAAAAATTTTTTTTTTTTAGCGTTGGTTCGTAAACGTAAGAAAAGAAATATTATTATTAATTTTAAACCTTTCTTTAAAAAATCATTTTCATTCTCACTATCAAACAACATTCTGTTAACCCTCGTGGCCATTTTGGATCCTTTTTTTTTTTACATATGATCATAATGATGAAACCTTAGATAATGAGGCTAACAATTAACGGTCAATAATATTTAAACGGCCCACCCAGTTTGGTCAAAAAAAAAAAAAAACAATTTTTCCGCCGTGGGATGATTTTTTAATGTAATGACTAAAACGTATTCCTTAGCAATTATAATTTCATGTTTTACATTTTAATTGAAAAAAAAAAAAAAAAAAGTTAAAAACCTTTGATTGAGGGGACCCCCCTCCCTCCCTTGAACCCTTTAAGGTATTTCAATCAAATGAAAAATTTTTTATTTTAATTATGTATTTTAGTTACATGTCGATTTAATGATCGGTTATTTTTTTTTTTTTTTTTTTTTTAAATATGTATTATTAACCTTAGCATGCATTTATTTTATACAAATAATTTTAATATATTTATTTATTTATTTATCTATGTATTTTTAAATTATGTTCGGATGAAAATTTTTTAAACAAAGTTCATCGACTTTTGAAAAAAAAAATATAAACAAAATAACTATGTTATTATTATTATACGTTAAGGGTTGGCAACAGCAGCCATTTTTAATTACGTGGCAGAAGAAACCACGGACAAACCATTCATTGTCGTATTAAGAATTATATACGTTGCGGGTATGTATAAACCACAAATAAAGAAATGTGGATGCTACAATTATTATTTTTATATATTTTTTTCAATATTGAAAATTTTTTTTTTTTACTCAGATACGGGTATTATTATTCGTGATTGAACGTCGTCGACGTCGTCGTCGTCGTCGTCGTCGTCGTCAATCACGTTACTTTTCCTATAAAAGGATGAACTACAAATCGAAGGTTTGCTCCCCCAAGGATCAAAATGAGTCAACCATTATCGGCACACGGTTTGACCAACGTTCGGGCAACCTCCCTCCCTTACAATTCGGTTTACTCCCTTGCGACTCCATTAGTCACCGGAACTTTATTCACGAATCCTCGAATAAAAGCATTTTGACATGCATATTTGATTGTATATATATATAGTTCCGGCCACGTGGTTTTATATTTTCAAAATGGTTTATCAATATGTAATATCTATTTTCTATTTTTTTTTTTCAAACTCTCAAGAGTTATATATTATTCAACAACAAAAAAAAAATTTTTTTTTTTTTTTTATTATAAAAACGTGTTTTTATAGCGCATAATACATATTTACATTTACTTTATCATTATTATTTGTTTTTTTTTTTTTTTGTATAACTTGACTTTTACAATTTTCCTAAGTAATTATTTAAATAATTAAGCCTGATACCAGCCAGAGTTTTTCCTATAGTTTTTTACTTTTAAATTTTTTTGTTTGATTTTCTAAGATTTTCATTAAAAAAAAAAAAAAAAGGAAAATTTTTTTTTTTTTTTAAGAGTCCCTAGAAAGAACCCATCATCCCTTATAGGAGGAAAAAGGGGCTTTAAATTGCATTACTGCAAATATATGTGATGTGAATTTAGGGTTGACGTTAATATTTTCCCCGTTTAAACTTTTAGAAATGTTCCTAGATGAGTTCCATCATTTTTTTTTTTTTTTTTATTTATAATGTTTAACATTTGATGCCATTCTTCGTTTCATTTGTTAACTCATTCAATTCATTTGCCAGATTGTCAATTGTTAGCAATGTGTTATCTTTTTTTTTTTGTTTATAAAATAAGAAACAAATTGAACTTTATGTGTTTGCAAGGTTTTTATTTAAGGGATCCATTTGGCCATTTTTTTTTTTTTTTTAAGTACGACCGTAAACAACTTAAACGTAATGAGATTTCTTTTTTTTTTTTTGTACACTTTACCAAATGTTATAATTTTTCTTATTATTAAATAATATTTTTTAATAAAAAAAAAAAAAAAATTGATTAAAATTGAAATAAAAAAAAAAAAAGATTTAACCGAGCGTACAAAAAATTTTTTTTTTTTTTTGATCATGTGAGAATTTAATAATAATGAAAAGCAAAAAGGTACAAGTAAGATAGTACCTGAGAATTTAATTAAGATTTAATTACACTCTATTATATTACATTTTAGATATTTTTAAAAAGATAAAAAAAAATTTTTTCTTTCTTTTTCTTCCATGGTTACCACGTTAGTTACTACGCAAGGCATTAAAAGACGTAACCATAGTTACGTAAGAGAATTTTTTTTAAAAGTAAAAAGGTTTGTTATCACACAAAAAGACTTTTATTAAATTTCCAGAATGCAATCACGTTAGGTCTTTTATAAATCTCTCCAGATTTCCATTGTTCCGTATCCATGGAAATGGAGAGTATAATAAAAATCTTTAAAAATGGCTCCTTCCTTCCTTCTTTCCCTTTTTTTTTTTTAAATTCGCGCATTTGTAAAAAAAAAAATAAATAAATCAAATTAAAAAATTTTTCTTTTTTTTTTTTTATCGAATTTACGCACGACTAAATGTTATCAATAAATATATAACGTTATCTATCAATATAATAAATAAATAAAAGATGAAATTTACATAAAAAGTTGTTCTCATAAGAAAACTCATACGTGTCAACAATAAGTGTCTACGACTGAGGAATTTAAAAAATTTTTAATAACAGAATGAATACACAATGATTTTAATTAATGTGAAAATCCTTTAAAAAGAAAAGAAACGAGGGTGGTAGCAGAAAGCAATCAATCAATCACAAAAAATTTTTATGAGAAATAATCATTTGACCCTAAATAAAATCCTATTAAATTTTTTTTTTCTTCTTCTTTCATTTAAAGACTTCGCTTTGCCATTATTGCAATTAAATGCATCTACTACAAAATATTTTAGGATTTCATATATATTGCATTAATATATATATATATAAAATGATAAGCCGTGTGTCCGTGAGACGTGGGGGGGGGAACAGGACACGTGCACGAACACGTGTATGCCTTACATTAAATATACAACTACCCTGCAGAGTTAATCCCGTTGTCATTTTTGTCACTACACGTGGTTAAGCCAAGAAAAAAAAATGAGGGAAAGCAGAGAAATTATTCATTTCTTTTTTTTTTTTTGGGGGGGGGGGTTTTCAAAAAATTAAAAAATTTTTGAAAGGCGATATTTCTCATTCGATTCGTTATTGTTATTATTATTATTATTAATACGATTTCGTTTGTTTTATTAATTAAAAAAGAAAAATTAAAATTTTTACCTTTTGTTTGCAGAAGTACCACCATTTGCAGCCCAAATTTGTTTCATTTCAAATTTGAAAAAAAACATTTTTTTTAAAAACTATTCTTACTTTTAAACACAAACGTAAAAAATTATTTAATTATTAACTTATTTAAACTAATTCATTTGTTTATTCCTTTTTTTTTTTGTTTAAATTTTAAATTAAAAACGAATTTAAAAAAAAAAAAGAAAAACGACAGACTGTTACGGTTGATGAAAGTAAAATGAATTACTACATGCACTCTAGCGGCAAATCATTGAACTAAATAACTCAAAATAATAACTTATTCTGAATCTTGGTTTTAGGTTAAGTCATGGTGCCTTTTTTTTAACCAAATGTAATTTCATATACAAAACATAATAAGATTATATTAAAATAATTACTATTAGTATTGTAGTTTAATTTTTTATACTAAAGACTTTAATTTAATTTATATGAGTTCAATTTCTATTTGACAAAGAAAATAATGGCGAAATCAAAAGTAAATGCTGAATGGAAAAAAAGGGTCAAGTCAGAATATTTAAGGTTGAGGCAACAAAAAAGATACAAAAGAGCCGATGAAGTTAAAGTTGCATGGAATAGTAATAGAACTGCATTAAATCATAATTTATCGTTAGAAGAGAAACGTTGGTTGGAAAGTAAAAATTATTGGGTTTGCATGAAAAACCCTCCTCCTCATGCTGATTCCATGAAGAGAGCTGAAATTCAAATTTCAGATGGGGAAACAATTAGTTTCCCCATTAAAACTATATATGCTGTCACCCCTATTCCAACTATGTATACCTGGGCTCCTATTCAACAAAATTTTATGGTTGAAGATGAGACAGTACTTCATAATATTCCTTACATGGGAGATGAAGTACTGGAACATGATGGAACTTTTATTGAAGAACTGATTAAAAATTACGATGGAAAGGTTCATGGAGATAGAGAAACTGGTTTCATTGATGATCAAATATTTTTAGAATTGGTTAACACTTTAATTCAATATCAAGACAAAGACCTAATTGATAAAGATACAGAAAAAGATAAAGAGAAAGATGTAGAAAAAGAAAAAGATAAAAGAGACACAAAGAAAGCATTTCCAGTTTTTGAAATTTTTCAAGCGATAGCCCTCATGTTTCCCGATAAGGGAAGTCCAGAAGAACTTAGAGATAAATATATTGAATTGTCAGAAAGATTAGATCCCAATGCAGTACCACCTGAATGCACTCCTAATATTGATGGTCCTGTAGCTGAAAATGTCCCAAGAGAACAAACAATGCATTCATTTCACACTTTATTTTGCAGGAGGTGTTTCAAATATGATTGCTTTCTTCATCGTAAGTCTATTGTAATATTATCGAATTTGTTTTTTTTAATCAAAAATGTTATTTTGTTGTTAGGAATGCACTAAATATTGCCATTCTAAAACCCTTCATTACAGCATTATTCAATAGTATATACTTTTTGTTCATAAACTGTGAATAATTATAGGTTTACAGGCTTGCCATCCAGGCCCGAATCTTCAAAAACGTAAACCTCCTGATTTGGGGCCATTTGATCAACCTTGTAGCCCTGATTGTTACATGCTCATGGAAGGAATGAAAGAAAAACTAGCAGCAGCTGCAGTAACAAGAGATAAAGAAACTGGAATAACTGAAGAAAATGAATCTGGAAACAAACCGAGGAGAGTTAAAAAACAAACCTCTGTCGACTCAGGAAATGAAGCTAGTTCGGAAGATAGTAATGATAGTAATAGATTTCACAAAGATTTTAAAACCAGCGGCAAAACATCTCCAAACATTATGAATATGAACCAAGAAGGAACGAGCACAGGTCCATTTTCTCTCTTGGGATTAATACCTAGCAATCAAGCAGAAGAATGGACAGGATCCGATCAGTCCCTGTTTAGAGCATTACACAAAATCTTTTTAAACAATTATTGCGCTATTAAAGACTGCATGCTGACAAAAACCTGCAGACAAATCTATGAATTTGCTCAAAAAGAAGCAGCAGAATTACTTCCGGCTGAAAGTATGAAAGATTACACCCCACCGAGAAAGAAAAAAAAGAAGCATAGATTATGGTCCGTTCACTGCAGGCAAGTAAAACATTTCATTCTTCATGAGAACGCCTGTAATATAAAATTATCAAAACATATTATTATTATTATTATTATTATTATTATTATTAAAATGAAACAACTCATTGTTTCTTTAAATAGGAAAATTCAACTTAAAAAAGATTCCAGCAGCAATCACGTTTATAATTTTACTCCTTGCGATCATCCTAATCTTTCTTGCGACGCCATGTGTCCCTGCATCGGAGCTCAAAATTTCTGTGAAAAATTTTGCCAGTGCAGTTCGGATTGTCAGAATCGATTTCCCGGATGTCGGTGCAAAGCTCAATGTAATACGAAACAATGTCCCTGTTATTTGGCCGTACGGGAATGCGATCCGGATTTATGTCAAACTTGCGGAGCCGATCAATTTCAAATAGCAAACATATCATGCAAAAATGTCAGCGTTCAAAGAGGCCTACGTATGTGTTACGGAATCGAGACGCATTTTTTTAAGTTTTTCTTTAACTAATTCGATTGTCATATTCCAGATAAACATTTATTGATGGCACCCTCGGATGTTGCCGGTTGGGGTATATTTTTAAAGGAAAGCGCTCAAAAGAATGAATTCATATCTGAATATTGCGGAGAAATAATATCGCAAGATGAAGCCGACAGAAGAGGAAAAGTTTACGATAAATACATGTGCAGTTTTTTATTCAATTTAAACAACGGTAATGGGAAATGTGTTGTTTGTACAACAACCTTTGTACCTGAAATTATAAGCAGAAGACAAAATTATAATTTTTTTTATTTTGTAGATTTTGTAGTGGATGCGACACGAAAGGGTAATAAAATTCGATTTGCCAATCATTCTATAAATCCAAATTGCTACGCCAAAGTAATGATGGTTAACGGAGATCACAGAATTGGAATATTTGCCAAAAGAGCCATACAACCTGGAGAAGAACTTTTTTTCGATTATCGTTACGGACCAACGGAACAATTAAAATTTGTTGGAATCGAAAGAGAAATGGAATTTTTGTGATTGTTGAAATTTCATAATTAACCGAAGAGCTCGAAAAAAAAAAAAAAAAAAAAAAATTTTTCTTCTTTTCCGGTTCTTATTAATTTGGATTTATCATAGACTGATGAACTGAATTATATACGAAAAGTTTTCTTTTTCTTTTTTTTATGAATGAATTTTTAATTTATTTCGCGGTTTAATTATTACTATTATTTTCGTTTGTTTGTTTGTATTAATTCAATCGATCAATCAATCAATATAAATACTTTGACTGAAATCTAACAATTTCGAGAACTGATTTACCGAAAAAAAAAAAAAAAAAAAAAAGAAACAAAAAAAAAAACCAAAGCAATTTTTTAAATTTCTTTAACTATTTAGAAAAAAAAAAACGTGTTTAACTTTAGATTTAGAGACTTTTTTTTTTTAAATTTCACCGAGATAGTTATATAAGACTGATACATTTTATTAATGGATCATTAATTATTTTAAAAAAATAAAAAAATTTTTTTTTTTGTTCACCGACTGTTTATAAATAAACCATTTTGTCTTTTTAAATTTTCCTTTTTTTCCCCCTCTCTCTCTCTCTCTCTCTCTCACGCACACGCTAACGTTAATTTGAAAAAAAAAAAAAAAAAAAAGAAATTTTCTTTCTTTTCCGATATCTTTTAAGGGTGGTAAAAATTAAGAACATAAATTAAGAAAAATTTCAATTCAAAATATTTAAACTAATTAGTTTTATTTAATTAACAAACCCTTAGCCTTTTTTTAAAAGCATAAACTAAGTCATACATATTTACGGTAACGGTTTTAGTTAATTATTTTTCCACGTGTATTTATATATATATATATATACGGAGATGAATTTTACTAACATCGTTAAATAAAACGATTATAAGAAAATAAAATCGCACTAAATCTTTGTTGGAAAAGTACCTTCATCTATATCGGTCGTCCATTTTTCAATCCATGCATTTGGACATAACGAACGATAGACTTTTTTAAATGACTGACATATTTCCGCCGAGTCTCCATTATTCTTTGCGCATCTATGATAATCGACAAAGTAATTGTAACAATGTCTGAAAATAAAAATAAAAAATTAAAAATGTCAAACTTTTCCTTTAATACACCAATAATTCCCGACACATTTAAATAATAATAATAATAATAAAATGAAAATTATATTGTAAAACTTACCTTGTTTGATTTGTATTTGGAAATCTGGGATCGTATGGAGCCGTTGAAAATTCTTGAACTTCACTTTTCCCCATATTTATTTTAACGTACACCTGAAAATACAAAAAAAAAAAAAAAAAACTTTTCGAATATAAATTTATTTATTTTTTTATTTTAATTATAAGGATGATGATTTTTTTAATTTATCGTCAAGTTAAATCGATAATAATAATAATAATAATTATATTTATACAACACTTTAATTTCAAATGCAAATTATTATTTATTTTTTTAATTTTTTCCTCGCTGTGTTTTAATAAAAAAAAAAAAAAAAATTATTTATTTATTTATTTACGTATAAACATTTTAACATAAATAATAATTTAATAATAATAATAATAATTTTTATTAATTTTAATTGATTTCATTTATTTGCCGGTATATGTGTACCCATCCATCATCAAACTCATAAATTTATTTATTTATTTTAAAAATTAATAAATAAAAATGATTTTTTCTTTTTCTTTTAAATAAATAAATAAATAAATAATTGTGCATTTTCATCACAATTAACATTAAATAATATTATTATTATTATTATTATTTATATTTATTTTAATTTAATTTAAGAAAAAAAAAATGTTAACAATAATAATTTCATTGACAAAGGATAATAAAAATTCATTATATATTTTTTTTATTGATTGATTGATTTATTGATTCATATTAAATTATCAACCGTTATTTGATTATTATTATTATTAACAAAAATAATTTTTTTTTCATTTTCTTTTACATTAAACAAATTTAGGATTAAATAAATAAATAAATAAAAATTCAACGATTGCTTTTTTTAAAAATTAAATTAACATTTCATTTTCATTTTTTAAAACCTTTTTTGATTTTAATTAACTTTGTTCAATGCATTATTATTATTATTATTATTAATATTAATATTATTATTATTATTATTATTTATATTAAATAGATAAAAATTGTAAAAGCAATAGCCTTTTTGTTTTTTTATGCTCATTCAATTACATAAAATCCTTCTCGAGTTACAAATAATAAAACAAAATCTGATGCCAAAAAAACCACAACTTTATCACGTACAATAAAAATACATTTTTCCCCTCTCCCCTCCTCCTCTCCCCCTTCCTATCTTATGCTTTTTTAAAGTAAACAAATTTTTAATAATTGATGATGTATGTATCGATATAGTCCTTATTGATCAATCAAAAATAATAATAATTACAATGTTTACTTTCCGATTGCAAAACTAAACCACAAAATGAATAATAATAATAATAATAATAATATTATTGAAAAATAATTTTTTTTTTGTCTTCTCGCTTTAATTTTTAAAAACTAAATATACAATTATTAATTACATGTACAAATCAAAGCTTAACAACAATAACAACAACAACATTTGTGAAACGAAATGCATTTAAATTTTTTCTTTTTTTCTTCTTCTTTTTTCCAACTCGTTTGTATATAAAAAAATTGTAAAAAAAAAAAAAAATAAATAAATAAATTTATGTTTGAGGAGCAGTAAGCAAAAGAGAATAAAATAAAAAAATGTTTTTTTTTCATTAAATCAACTCATCCTAATATATTCAAGTGGTTTTTCCTTCATTGAAAATTTTTTAAATGTGTCAGAGCTTATGAAAAAACGAAAATAATTTTTCCAGCTTCTTTCTCACGTATGTGAAAATGCTGATTTTCATAACTACATCTACGTATATTAAAAAACCATCATCATCATCATCATCATCATCATAATCAATAAAAATGATTAATTATCATAAACTATACAAAATAAAAAATTTGTGTTTATATGATGATGTAATATTAGCATAAAATAAATATTTACAACAACGGATAAATTAACCTAACTAAACTTATTATTTCTCTCTTTCCTTCTCAACACTCATATTATTTATTTTATTTGAAGTAAAACCACCATTTTTTAAAATTTTCTGTTTATTCTATTCCTTTCATACTGTTTGTTTTTTTAATACTGCTCACACAATTTATTTAACTAAAGGTCTGGTTTTCCCTTCTTCTTCGCAACTGGCTTCTCTATATTTTTTAACTTCTGCCATATACATGGACCAAGCATCTTTAGGATTTTTTTCCTCTTCGTTTTCACCCTCTTTTTTAACCTTTTTAACAAGGCCAGTCTTTAAAACTCTTCCTCCTCTCCTTTTACCTACTATTCCAGAAAGAATGACGGGAGGTTTTTTAACAGAGGTCGTCGTATCACCTATTTCATTACTTTTTTTTTCAATATTACCTAAAATGTAAATTTTTATTTGCAAAAATAATTTTAGTTGATTCCCTTTAAAAAAAGAAAAACCGAGAGAATGATTTGACCGAAAGGTTTTGTGAAAATGCACATGCAACTTAACCACAATTTGAAAAACTTACTTGCAGCTTCTTTATTTTTTTCGTCTTTCATTTTTTTAAACATTTCCATAAATGATCCATCGTTTTTAAACGTGTTGGGTATTTCTCTTGGAGGAGATTGAGATTCGTCCGTTTCTAAATTAGAAGATCTATCAGATAAAGATATTTCCTTTTCATCTCTTGAAACCTCGTCACCGTCAACTTGAGCATTAAACCGATCGACGGGACTAGATGCTGGAGATGTATTATTAAAACTAGTAACAGGTACAGAAGTTGAGGAAGACCCAGTTGTTGATAAATTTCCGGCATTTAATGAATTTGCTTGCCACTTCAGATTATTCGGAGCCGGTGGTCTGTTTCTTATATTAAGAAAAGGAGGAGGGGGTACTGGTCGTACACCAGAACTCGTCGGAGAAGATGTCATCATTCTTAACATATTGTTACTACCCATAATACCTCCAGGATTGGCAAGCATATTTGTTTGAGTTGTGCACACTAAGTTTGAGGGTGCCATGGTGTTCATTACTCCTCCCATAACTACGAGGCTGCCTGGATTTCCAACCAAAGGATTCGTCAAAACATTTCCAGGATTAACGACCATACTTCCGGAATTTGTTATCACACCATTCCCCGCATTCTGCATACCAATTATACTGCTTGTAGGTCCGGCAACACCTATAGGTCTCGTCATTCCTATTAAATTGTTGTTTTGCCTTGAGATACCTAATAAACTATTTGCATTTTGTACACCAACAACACTGGGTCTAGACATGTGCAACATACTGTTTCCAGCAGCAGCAGCAGCAGCCATCCTCATCATATTTCCCTGCATGGACATGTTCATTCCTCCCACTGCAGGGTTTATAATACCAGCTTGAAGGCCCATTACATTTCCTTGTCCTGCCATAGTGCTTCCTGGTAAACTCACAATATTTCCCTGCATGTTAATTAGCCCTGCAATTTGACCAGGCATAGCATTCATACCAATCATGTTATTAGTTATAGGATTGCCTGAATTAGTCATTATTCCACCTATTGGAGCAGGTCCACGTAGCATATTGCCAGGCATTCCCATCATGTGACCTGATAATATATTTTGGCCACCCACACCGACAGATGATGAAACCAACATTGGAGCCATATTCATAACAGGAGTCTGTGGAACAACTATAGGAGGAACAACAACTACAGGGGGAACCACCCCTATCTGTGGTCTAGAAACATTTACAGGAGAAGAAATAGAGGTTGTGATAATACTTTGATTAGTTCCAGTATTTTCTCCTTTGTCACACATTTTTACATTGGAGTTTTTTATGCTTTTGAATTCTTCGTTTATCTTTTCCGCACCAGCAGGACCACTAGGAGATAAACTACTATCGCTTTTTGATGGTTCGTTATTTTTATCTGTTAATTTGTCTTCCCCGCTGCTATCAGATTTTGTTTTATCTTCTGAATTTTTTTTTAAATCTTCATTGTCCTTCTCATCATCAGAACTAGAATCAAATTTATAATCATATTTCACTTTTGTTCTAGAAGGACTGTATACTTTTTTAACTTCTAGTTTCTTCGATGATTTATCAGATGCATCTGAAGGGGTGCAAGGCAGTTTAACATTGTAAAATTCATCATCACTATCACCTGATCCCATTTCACCTTCATTATTTATTTTTTCTTCATTCATGATGACTTCTGCAAATAATTAAATCCATAAGTAAATAAAACCCTTAAAAAAAAATTATCAAGTACATAAAACATCAGTAAATCAAGAGAAATAAAATTTATATGTAATAGTCAAAATTTTTTTTCGATATCTGGAACTGTTTTTACTATTATGAACAATTTAGATTAAAAAAATAATTTTTGGCCTCACTTTTCTTAACATTACAAGATAATGTAATAAAATTTTCATAGATTCATAAAAATAATAAAAAATTAAATATAAATTTCATTGGCTTTTGCTAATATCGAAAGTTACGATATATAATCGTTGATCTTGGTAAAGAAACTTAAAAAAAAAAAAAGGTAATATCATTATATTAGAAAATGACTTACTTTTCGCTCAATCTGACAGATGAATCTTGAAAAACCGAGAAACAATTCAAGTATGATTTCATATCAGGAATCACATTTCAATTGAAGAAGTCGTCTCATTAATATTTAAGCAACCTGGAAAAAAAACTCCCACAATAATTTTTTTATTCCAGAATAGGCTGAAAAACAAGTTTTAACTAAGATGAAATTCTATCTGAAAATACAAAAAAGCAGCTTTTAAATAATAATAATAATAATAATAGTTATATATTGAAACTATTTACAATAACAAGAAAAACTTTAAAAATAAAATTATTAAAGCTAAAATATAGGTTGTAACCTATATTAAATTGAGAAATAAAACAAGGCAAAAAGATTCAGCTAAAATAATATATTAAAAAAAAAAAAATACACAAATTATACTTTTAACTTAATATTTTAATTTTAAAAAATATTATGCATTACCTGTAATTTTTATCATTAATTTTAAGTTCACACAATACCACCCACAAAATTTTCCCTTTTTATTTAAAAAATTATTTTAATAAAATTAAAAAACCACACACAACTTTTTTTTTTTTTAAAAAAAAGAAAACAAATGCGGATCGACATCGCAGGTTTTTGCAATTAAACTTAATAAAATAAATTCAACGAAAAACTTAAGGCCGTATAAAATATTCAATAATAACAAACTTGATGTAAAACTAAAGCTTATGAACACTGGATTTGTTAATCGTATGTCCCAAACTGTATTGTAATAAATTACCACATGATGAAAAATATCGTAATGCAATTTTTTTTTTTTTAAAAAAGTCCCCGTATTTTCTCCATAAATATTTAATATAAAAATAAACACTAATGTTTAATAAAATAAACAAAATTAAACCCGAATCGCTTGCGACGAATTTAAACGTATAAAACAATTTATAAAAAAAAAAAAAAAAAAAAAATTTATCGGAGCTCAATTTTCAATGACCGCAAACCAGGTAAATTATAGAAATATTTTTACGAATTACCATCGTTTACTCGTTAAATAAATATTATAAAGTAAAAAAAAATAAAATGAAATAATCATAAAATTATATCTAATAAAAATTTTTAAAATTAATAATGTATAAAATACCTTTTTTTTGTAGCAGTGAAAAATTGCCTTTACCTAGAAAAAAAGATACTTTACTGGGCAGAAATCCTTGATCTTTTTAATTTTCCATTTGCCGCTAGTTTGCCGCATTAAAGTTTAAAACTTATTATAACTATTATTTTAAATAATAACCCAATAAAATAATTTTTAAATGAAATGTTTTTGTTAAAAAAAAAAGAAAAAAGAAGCAATTTTAAAATAAATTTAATATTTTAAAGCATTCAATTGCTATTTTTTATTATTATTAATTTTGCTCTGTAATTTCTCCCTAATTCACTATAGTATTAATATATATCGCGTTCGCGTCATATTGTATTTTTATTAATAATACGTTGTTTATCATAAATCATTATTTGTATTTTGTAAATTTAACTTCTAATTAAGTAAGTTAAATAGTATTATGCAAATAATAATTTTAATTTTTACTTTCCTACAATATTTTAGACTTAAACCTTTTTTTAAACTTGAAACCGATAAATTTAAAATTCATCAATGATGGCGGTGTTGTTTTTTAATCTTATCGGAAGCCGCCGCTTTTTTTTCTTTTAATGTATTTATCGTTTTACCGCCTTGTAATTACTGCTCTCATTCTAATGAATCCTCTCTTTTTTAATAAATGTTTGAAATAATATGCTTTTTTTAAAAATATTTTGTCCTAAGCTTTTACTTATACCGATACTTTTGTAGAAAAATATATAAATAAATTTAAATTTAAAAACAAGCGGTTTTTTTTTTTTGATTCCTTTGCTTTAATGATATTTTTATTCATAATTGAAATATTTAAAATAAAATTTTGACTCATATTTTTATTCAATTGCACTTGGTTTAAATTATTTTTTCCGATTTGTTTTTAGTTTGACGAAAATGAAAAAAAAATCTAATCGCGATGATTCAGATGAATTTGACGTTGATGAACCAGAAGAATTTAAAGATTCTGGATCAGATTGGGATCTTGAAGAAGAGGTTATTATAAAAAAGAATTTTTTTGTTTTTACATGTTTTGATATAGTAAATAAAAATTAAATACTTACCTTGTAGGAAGCTGGAAAAAAACGTAAGGGAAGACCCAAAGCTACACCTAAAAAAACAACTAGTAATAAAAAAAAGAAAGTTGAAAGTCCTCCACCTGAAGAAGAGGATGTAGAAAATGAAGAGGAGGAAGCAGGAGGAGAAGAAGAAGAAGAAGAAGAAGAAGAAGAAGAAGAATCTGAAGAAGAGTCTGCAGGAGTAAGTTTATTTTCATAAATTTTATTATAAAAACAATTGATACTTATTTATCGTTATCGAAATACATAATTATTTAAAAATATAAACTTTTCAAATCCTGCGCTTTTAAACTCGAGTAATAATTTATTACTTATTGTAATTTGTTATTACCTTTATCAAATATTTATAATTGAGGATAACTATATTATCTATTTTCAGCAAGAGCAGACAGGTGCTAATGGAACCACCACTCCTAATATTACAATAAAGGCATTCACAGTAAGTCCTATTAAAACAAATTTTTAATAAGGCTTAATTTTTGTGAAAACATACATAACAAACTAAAAAAATTCAAAATTTGTTATTTTTTTTTTCATGGCTGTAAAATCTGTATCCTTATATAGACTTCAATTTTAATTAAAAATTTAAGAAAAAAGAAAAGGAAAATTGCATGTTAGCATATGATTCTTATTTTTAAATTATGATTAAGGGTGGTGGTTAACATTTAAACTAATTATTTTCGAGAAGAAGAAAGAAAAAAAATTAACTGTGACTAACTGTCGGCACAATTTGCTAATTTGAAATATTCTACAGGTTTAAAAATAAATTTTTAACGTTTTTATTTTACAGAATGGTTCATTTGTAGTATTAAAAACAGATTTTCAAACAAAAGAAAATCCACCCATATGGAAAATTGATGGGAAAGCTCTATTACAAAAATATATACCTTTCGAACAAGATGGTAAAACATTATATAAAAATACATCGACATATTCAGGATGGACACAGAGTAATCAAGATCATTACACTCCAGCTCCAGTAACATATGTTCAACAAGGGAAAAAAGAAATTATAATAGAATTTAATAGAAATGAAGTTCACATGTAATTAAATAATTTTAATTACTTTTTTTTTTTTTTTTTTTGTTAATGATCAATTGAAAATTAATAAATAATAATTATTTTTCTTATTCATATAGAGATGAAGAAAAAAAAGATGAAAGAAAAAATGAAGAAGAAGCGACGACCGTTAAGGCATAAATTTAATTTTTTTTTTTTTTAGTTTTTTAAACAGTAAAACAAATCAAATAATTTTTTTAATGTAGAGCAAACGATTTCAGTTGTATAATATTAAAATAAAAAAAAGAATTCGTATGCTCTCTCTCTCTCTCTCTCTCTCTTTCTGTTTTTATTAAATCCCCTGCTTTTACATTACTTTCTCTCTCTCTCTCTCTCTCTTTTACGTGTAATTTATTATACCGGATAAATGTGTAAAAAAATTCCAGGTTCATTCCCGGGAAAATTAATTGATCGTGCTCAAACTTAGAAAATAAATTTATAGATTTTCTGTATAAAATAATAATAATAATTGATATTTTGTTTCATTTAATATAATAATAAATAATAATAATAATATTTATTTTATTAAAATAAATAAAATGTGTATGTAAAATTATGTAATTTTAATAATTCGAATTTTATTTATTTAATTAAATAATACGAAAAAAATTTTTTTCTAATCAATTTTTGCCTTGATCGATCGCTCCCAAAAAAAAAAAACCCAATTTAATTTAATAAGAGGCGGATTTAAAGTGTTAAAATAAATAAATAAATAATAATAATAATAATTAATAAATTTAAAAGGAAATTAATTGTTAAATATTATAATAAATAAATAAATAAATAAATACGAAAATGATTTTAATTTTAATTAATGTTTTTTTCTTTTTATATTTAGTTAGTACAGGTTTTTTTTAAATTACTAATTAATAAATTTACTTAAACATGAAATTATTAATAAAATATTATTATTATTATTATTATTATTATACGACGACAATTTATCAAGTATTCAACAAGTGAAATTTTTTTATTCTTTTCTTTTAAATAAATAAATAAATAAAAAAAAACGAATACCGTTTAACGAATATTAAATTTCATTATTAATATTTTAAATAATTAATAACCATAAAAACATGATTTGCTTATGAAGAAAAAAAATAAACCGAGCTATTGTTATCATTATCATTATCATTATTATTATTAGGACATAAAAATAAAAATGAAGAGAAAATTTTTTTTTTATTTTTCAAAAGAAAAGTTTATTATTAAACGAGATGACATATTAATATAATAATTCCGCCTAATTACTTAATTAAAAATTATTTATTTGACGATAATAATAATAATAATAATAATAATACAATTATTATTTTTATACGAACGACGATTAAACTTTACCTAATTAATTAATTAATCATAAGCCAAGATATAATTATTATCATTATTATTATTACTCATACGGTACTAAGGTACGGTTTTATTTATTTATATATATATATAAGCACATAATTTAATGGATTTATTGCTTTTAAGAGAAAAATTATTTTTAAGCATCGTTACACATATAAAAGAAATTAATTTCTCCATTATGTCGTCACGAGGAGGGGAGGGGGGCCCACATAAGATTTAAATTATTTGATCGAAATTTAATTCGTATGTATTTCCTTACAAAAAAAAAAAAAAAAAAAACGGGCCACTTATTATTATTATTATTATTTAACTTAACTTTTTTCCGATCATTTCAATTATTAATTAATTAATTAATTAAAAAAAAAGAGAAAAGAATTAATTAAGCAAAATAATGAGTTTATTATGAGAATTCGTGAAGCAACGTTAAAAAACACAATCATGACTTCATTTCCTATTTAAACGTCATCAATTTTCCGACTAAAAGTCTTCTTCTTATTTTTACGATTTCTTAACGGTAGTAGTTTCTTCTAATATATATTTACTTTCACATTCAGGTATATTATATATATATAGTTAATTAATTACCTTAGGTTTGAATCCGAATCGGACGGACACAACAACCCACAACAACATTTCTCTCTCTCTCTCTCTCTCTCGATGCAAACACATACGAAAGAAATGAATTTAAATTTTTGATCTTTTCCTCGCAATGGCGTCTTCTACTGCTTTCAACTGCTTCAAAAGTTCTTCTCGTCTCGATGTCGTCTTTTTAGCCGTCTGAGGTTTAATCGTCGTTGTAACCTGAAACGAAAATTTATTTAAAGTATATTTTTTTTAAAATTTTTTTGATCGGGCTTCAAGTGAATTTCATGCAATTACTTTGGCATCGACTGCTGGCGTCGCATCATCCGATGGCCTTTTCTTTCCGGCAACAATCGCGAGAGCAGGTTTTTCTCTTTTCGTTTCCGGTGGTTTTAGTGTTAATTTGATTTGCGGTTTTTGACCAGATATTTTTAAAGCATCCATTGCTTTTCCTTTAAGCGTTTGAGCGGCCAATCGCTCGTTCGGTTCTATTTTTTTTACCGGTTTATTCGGCCTCACTATAAAAAAAAAAAAAAAAAAAAAAAAAAAAAATCCATCATTTTCGAATTAAAAAGGATTGAAAAAAAAAACCACGTGATTTACTACTACCTGGAGGAGTTCCTCCTCGACTCGTGCTCGAACTTGAAGAATAACTCGAATGTGAAGATTCGCTACTAGATCCACTCGATCCCGATCCCGATGAAGATCTTGATTTTTTAGATCTTATTTTACCGACTTTAGTACTATTGTGTTTTCTAAATAAAAAAAAAAAAACAACAACTTGGAAAAAATTTCTTTAAATTGAATTCAAATTTTTTTTTTTTATAAATAAATACTGACAACATGTTTCTGGACGAAGATTTAGGCGTTGGGGGAGGTGGATTTAAACCGACTTTTCTCATTACCGTAGGAGACATGGGTCTTTCTTTTGATCTTTTCGGTGTTGGTGCCGGCGGATTCATTAATAGAGAACGTTCAACGGTCATTTTTTTTTCCGAGTGGCCGCTAACAGGAGTAGCAGCTTTTAATGCTGTAAAAAAGGGATACGTTTTAATCACGGTTACGAAATAATATTAACATGGGAAAAGATTAACTTACGCCTGAACTTGGAATCCTTCGTGGGTGACAACTTCTTTCCTTTAACTTTGGCCGAGAAGGAAGGAGTTCTAGGTCTGCGAGATCGGGATACAGGACTATGGGAGTTAGACAAGGAACGGGATCTAGATCTAGAATAAGAAGTGTAAGATGAATTGGAGGAACTTCGAGAACTGAAAAAAATATTATTTTTACAAATAAATTACGCAATAACATAAAATTTTTCAGGTCTCTTTCCTACATAATTTTATTCTAATACTTACCCGGACCTAGATGAAAAAGAACTAGATCCGGAGCTATAAGAAGCCTTTCTGGCTCGATGACGTTTCCGCGAAGGGGATTTAGAACGCATCCAAGGATCTGACCACTCGTCACCTCTCCGCCTGGAACCATCGTCAGCGTGGTGTCTTTCTCTAGTCTTGTCTACTCGCTGTACAATAACTTCTCTAACCATTTTCTCTCTCCTGGATTTTTTCATTACCGGATATTCCTCTTCCTCGTAATATTTTTTCTTTTCTCTACGTACAAAATTATAAAATTTAACTTACCATTTACTTTACGTGTTACTGAATTCTTTTATTATATTAACCAACCTTCTCAAATATTCAGGATCTCCCCTTGCCCTTTCGTAACCGCGACGATAATCACATTTCTCGTAGTAAGCAGGAGACTCAGGTTCCGGTATAATATCTTCGTATCTTTCTACTACTCGAACCGGCCGTCTTAATTCCGGTTCCATTTTGGCGGATAGTCTTACACAAAAAGATAACAAAGTATAATAAAATAAATTAAAAAAAAAAAAAAAAAAAATTAAGTTTTTTTTTTTTTTAAAAATTAAAATCATTAATTACCTAACCCAAGCTTCGGGATCGTCTATAGGACTAGAAGCTCTAGTATAATAATCATTTTCTTTGTCTATTTCTTCTTGTCCAATACTAAGATTCATTTTTTTTTCTTCAAAATCCATATCAGTTTCTTTTCTCTTTGTAGATTTTCTCATCATCTTTAAAAACAAAAAAATTTTAAGTATTATTAATTTCTCTGCAATAGGATTTGTTACCTTCTTACAAAATGTCGCTAACTTGCAACAAAATTTAGAATTTTTTAAATAAGTTAAAATACCTCTTTGGCTTGACGTAAACCTCGTTCCCATGCAGATTCAACTAATGCATTTTCTTCCCTTCTTACAGGTACATGACCGTAAGGACCAGGCATAACCTAGTTTAATAAAAAAATTATTTATCGTTAATTAGGTTATTCATAAAAAATTAATATTTAAATAAATGAAAAATTAACCCTTGAAGGTGGTAAAATGACAGGATGTCCGTAACCGGGTCTGTCGGAACCATATATTGCAGGACCATTCGGAGGAGCCACCATGGGTCTTCCAACATCAAACATAGTGTAATTGCCTTTATCAGTGACTCCCGGATGAAGAAATCTATGACAAAAAAAAAAAAAAAAAAATTAGATTAGAGTGTTTTTCACGTAAAAGTTACGTCAAAAACAACTTTAAAAAATTACCTGCAATTTATTCCCCAAGTACAGCAATTCCGATTATAAAAACGACATACCGGCGGTTTTTCAGGTTTTGGGTCCCCCTCATCGGTTACTTCTCCGTCTTCTAAAGATTCGTCATCTTCTTTAACCTCACCTTCGTCAGCAGATTTTTCATCTTCTTTACCCTCTTTGTCTTTGCTCTTTTCAGGTAATTCTATTTCACCATCTTCTTTTTCTCCCTAAAAAATTTTATATTTTTTTAACACGGTACTGCAAGATGTATTGTAACTTGTGAATAAATAATTTACACTATTTTATCTTTATTGCAGTTGAAAATTTTTTGGTTATTTTTCTGTTTACCTCTGGTTGATCTTCTGCTTCAAAATCTAATTGTTCTCCATCATCTATATTTAAACTTGCTTTATTTTCTCTTTCTTGTCTTTCTTTTTTAGCTTTCTCTCGAGCTTCTTTTTCTGTATTTTCTTTCATAAAATTTTTTTCCGATACGGTTTCTTGATCTTCGGGTAATATTTTTTCTTCATTTTGCAATACGTTGTCGGCTGTGTTTTGTTCTTCATCTTTACCGTCGAGACCATCAGAATCATCTAAATCTGACACATCTGACAAGTCATCAGCATTAGACACCTGAACACACAAATTTCCATATATAAATATTTAAAAAAAAGAAAAACTAATTAGGTAATTTAGGCTTTTATATTAGATGATATTAATTACTGGAAAATTATTTCCAGGTGGGATTTTTTAGAATTTGCAACAAGAGGGCTTCCATCTCCAGCTTCTAAATTTAAAACGTCTTCATCTTTGTTGTCAGGATGTGAAAGAAGAGAAGAACCGGATGAAATATCACTCCTTCCATCATCATCTGAAATGTAATTAAAATATTCAAAATTAAGTTTAACAAAAAAATAATTATATATATATATATATATAAAAAAACAATTAAATTGATTCTAGTTTATTTTTGAAAGACAAGAATTTTAATCAGTAGTGCAAATACTTCTTTTTGGTCTACCTGCATTGTCTAAAGGAGTTGGGCTGGGAGATCTCGGACCCAAGGGTTGGCAAGAATTTGGCCCAGCAGAATCACTTCTAAGAGATGTCATTTCTCTTGAATCATCGTGAAATTCTAATTCATGAGATTGACTAATGCTATCTTGTGATTTGGGTGAACAACTTTTTGGAGTGTGCGGGCCTTTTACGGCACCTAAAATAATTATGTGAATTAAAAACATAATTCATGTAATTATATTAATAGTTTTTGATTGAAAATTTAATCGAACCTTCAACCTCTTCACGTTGATTTTCAAAATCACTGTCTGAATTATTTGCATGGTTCCTTTCTTCAAACTCAGATTCCGAGCTGTCTGAGCTCATTTTTTTTTTTAACACTTCAGGGAGGTTCAAATCTGTTTAAAAAAAAAATAAAAACCTTTAAATTATTTAAAATATTCTTATTAATTCAAATACTTAAAGATGAAATCGAAGCATGGCTGCTTAAGTACTTCCCAAGATGCAGAAATAATGCTTGACAGATTTGAAATAAAAAACCAAATTTCTGGTTAAAAAAAAAAAAAAAAAAAAGAAACTAACATGTTTTCCAATAAAATAAATCCAATTACTTAGAATGATTTTATTTAACTCATTAATAAAATCATTTGAAAGTAATTTTTTTTTCAGTCGCCTTTTCCATCATGTAAAAAATAATTTTTAAAAATTAACAACCAATTTAAATAATTTCATATTAAAACTTAAACGGTACTTTTCATTATTATTATTATTTTTTAAAAATAATTTGGAAGAATAATAAAAAAAAAAAAAAATATGTATATATAAAAAATAAATAAATTCCACATAAGTTCTAAAACAAAAAAATTTTTTTTTAGATTTATTTTTCCACGACAAATTAGTTCCAAAACTGCAGTAGCCATTCATCATCAGAAAACAACTTTTAAAGATGAAATAAATGAATCCACTCGATAATAAAAACTATTGTAATTTGCCTCTACACTTGATAAAACAAAAAAGAAGAATAATTTTCTCAATGAGTAAAAAAACTTAAATTGTAGCTATTAATAAAAAAAATACATGAGCAGTGTAACAAAAAAAAATACAAATAAAACAGTTGAACCCAAAACATTTTCTTCAAGTTTTTTTTTTTTTTATGTAAGAATTGAAATTTCATTTTTTATGTGAAATAATAAAAGCATAAGGTCTTTGATTACTATATTTTCAAGGTAGAAATAAAATTTTTTTTTTAAAACTATATCACCATGTTCAAATAACAATAAAAATTGAATATGTAAGCGGTCATGTAATAATATTGTAAAACAATTTAGAAATGGGCCTAGAACTTACTTTTAAAATTGTGAAGTTGCTTTACATAAAGTAAAGTTAAGAATATTGAAAGCAAACATTACTATTTATATCTGAAATAAGCATTTGGAATATGAAGCAATTATGATATAAAATAGCTCATCTACCAAATTGATAATGATTACTTACTACGTAAAGTAACATGGTGTGAATACTAGCCTCATAGTTAATAATAATTTTGGAACCTTTTAATCGGAAATCATTTAAAATGCATATATTCCATTTGCTATCTCAGACTTTTTTTTTGAAAGATATTGATGGTTTATTGCCAACTCATTTTTCCTACAACAATATTTACAAGCCATGGACAATTTTGGTCTTCAGGGATCTTACCTGATTATTAATTGGACCATTTTCAGATTCAACTGAGTAAGCCCAAATTCAGTTAACAACCTTCCATAACTTACACTTCATCCCTGACTGCACTCAGGGAAAACCACTGTTAAGGTAACTTTTTTTTTTTTTTTTTTTTTTTTTTAATTTTTTTTTTAAATACTAGATCACAAACTTGAATTCCCACAAACTTTGGGAATAATAACTTTAAATAATTGCAACATTATTGTTATACACTCAACTAGTGCTCGAAAAGCACTAGCAACTCTTTAAAATAAAATAAAAATAAAAAACTAACAAAACAAAACTTATTTTAAAAAAAACTCGCGAAAACTTCGTACTTTATTAAATTTAAATTTATTACAACTAAAAACTTATTCACGACACAATGAAAGAAACTGAAGAGTTTGATGCTGAAAAAGGAAAAACGAAAAAAAAAAAAAAAAAGGCAAGCCATTTAAGGTGCCTGACCTGAAGAACCGGCTATACAGCACTGGGACTTCGGAAACTGTATGTAATTCTTACCTCTAAAATTTTTTTGAAGACACTCGACTGGTGTACGACAATATCTAAATTATTTTACATTAAACTCTTAAACTATTTATTTATAATATAATTGAAAAATCCTTAAAGATGACGACGGTACAAAAAATGGCGTCTAAAGCTGCATGAAAAATATTTTGCAGAAGTGCCAACATAAATTTGTGCGAGTGTAAGTAGAAAATTGTAAAACGATTCTTCTGCCACGTTTGTATTAATTTAAAATTATACACCGCTTAATCTAAATAAATATTACATTGAAAAATACTAAAAAAAAAAAAATTCTCATAAAAGTTTTCCTAAATCCATTTATTTATTTATTTTTTTTGAAAATTGCAACAAAAAATATAATAAAATTTAATTGAATAAATTTATTTTATTAATAAAATTATTTTATATGATAATATTAATAATTTATGTTTCACATTTTATTATTAAAAAAAAATACACTTTATCAAAATCATGCTATACTTTTAATGAGAGATCCTAAAAATTAATTGATATAAATATAAAAACATTAAAAAAAAAAAAAAAAAAAACAATGTATAAGTTTTTAAGTTACAAAATTAACAAAAAATTAAAATAAAAAAGAATTGCTTATATTTAACAACTCTAAATTTAATTTTAAAATAATACAGAAAAATAATTTTATTTTTTTATTTTTTCTTAAATAATTGAGCTTAGAATGAAAAAAATATTGGGCAAATATAGTAAAAATTAATAGTTTATGTAAATCACAGTGCACAACAACCAATAATCATTTAAGTACAATTATTTTTTTTTTTAACTTGACTTAATATTTAAAAAAAAATAAAATAAAAATAAAAAAATTGGGCAATAATTTGTTTTTATTACCATAATAATAACAAACACAAACAAAACAATCTAATATATATAAAAAAAAAAATAATAATAATAATGAAATTAAATTTATATTCAAATAAGAATAATGTTAATTAGTTAGTTAGTGACATATTAAATTTTTTTTCTTATTATTTTTATCCACCAGTCCAGTTCTTTAATAAATGTAAATATATATATATAATATTGAAATGGCAGTTTTCATAATTTTTTTTTTCTTTTTTTTTTTTCTTTTTGACTATTATTATTATTATTATTATATGTAAATAATAATGAATTTAAATTGATTTTTTTTTGTTTTAAAAACTAGTTACTGTGGGCCATTTAGCTTTATGTTGATCAACTCCAAATCCTTCATCATAATTTCCTTTAGAAATAAATTTTTGTTTAAAATGTGGAAGACAATAGAGATTTCCGCAATTTAAAGTAAACGTTTCCATTCTTAAAAAAAAAAAAAAAGAAAAATAATAATAATAATTAAATCCTTTTTTTTTTAAAAGGAAAATTTTGAATATTACCTTAGTAAACAATTGCACTGCATACATCTAAAACAAGCTTTGTGAAATATTTTTCCAGATGTTTCAATTTTTTCTAATTGATACACTCGGAGTCTGCAAACCTCGCAAAGTTCCGCCATGTTGTTTTGAATTTCCTATTAAAAATACAAAAAATTTTTACAATTTTTTTCCGTTACAAAATAATAACAACTTCTTAACTAATTAATTAAAATAAAATATTAAAAAAAAAAATAAACACATGTGTAAATAAATTATTGAACTATACTCAAAACAAACATATATATATATGTATATTTGGCACTGAATTACACAAAATAATTAAATATATATATATATATCTAAATTAAAATTAATAATAATTATTTAAATTAATAGAGAAAACAAAAATTTCTTTTCAATTTCTTTCATTACACACAAATATTTCAATTAATATAAGAGGTATTTAATATTATCATTATTAATAATAATAATAATAAATATTTTATTACAAATATTTTGATATTTTAAATAAAAATTACAATTATTTAGAAAATAAAAAAAAATTAATAAAATTTTTTTAATTGGATTTTAATAAAAATATTTTAAATAAAAAAAAATAAAAAAAAATACACAGAAATAATAATAATAATTATTTCTTTTTTTAAAAAATTAATATTTCAATTTAAAATAAAATAAAATAATAAAATTTACAAAAAAAAAAAAAAATGGATAATAAATAAATAAATAAAATAAAATCAAATGTTTATGTAAAAATGGTCTAACGTACAGCGAATAATATTATTATTAAATATGTTATAAAAATTTTTTTTTTTTTAATGATTATAGTATAATAAGTTAATATAAAAAAATTTATTTATTTATTTATTTATTTTTAATATAAAAAAAAAAAATTTATACCGAAAATTTTATTTGAATATATTTATATAAATAAATAAATTTAAAAAAAAATTTTTTAATATACGTACTTATTACGATTTTCAACACAAATCCTAATTTATTTATTTATTAATAATTATTATTATTATTTTAAGAACGTTAAAAACATAAAAATTAAATATATATAATTTAACATAATAAAAAAAAAGAAAATTTTAAACAATAATAAAATAAGATTTTTTTCTTTATTTTTAATTTACCAACATAAATAACAACTAACTACTTATAAAAAATGATTTATTGATTTAAGATAAGCGTAAATAACAAAATGCTTTTTCTATTTAATAAAAAAAAAAAATAAATAAATAAATAATTAACAGAGAAAAAATAAAAAATTATTTTAATGTTCTACGTACATTCAAATATTGTAATAATAATCGCTCCTAAATTAATAATTAATAATTAATTATTAAGCTCTTATTTATAAAAATTATTATTAATTTAATAAAATAATTAATTGGCTTTTTTCAATTATGGCATCTCACATTTATTTAATTACCATGTGTAAATTATCAAGCTTTTTAAATTTATTTATTTATTTTCATTATTATGTTAATAATTATGCGAGAAAAACAAAAAAAAAATTTTTTAAGTTATGTAATAATAATAATAATAATAATATCCTTCCACAACGCAATCCCTTTTTCTTACGCATTTATTTTTATTACTAATATTACATAATATTATTGCATTTTATTTATTTATTTATTAATTAATAATTTACCGTGCAGTTATTAAATCATTATTAAATTATTTAGAATAAACATTTGTGTTAAAATATCCGTTTTTTTTTTAAATAAAAAAATTATTGAATAAGATTTTTAAAAAAAAAAATTTAATAATTTTCCTTTAATAAAAATGGCGGTCATGACGAATCGATTAAAATAATTTAAAAGAAAATCCCATAAATAAATTGTGTGTGTGTGTGTGTGTGTAAATTTCTTCATTTGTAAAAAAAAATCAATTTTAATAAAATCCATTCCATTCCATCATTTACTGAAACATAAACAGAAAAAAAAAATTTTTTTTATCAATAAAATAATTTTATAAAAATTAAAAAAAAAAAAAAAAAAATGTTAATAAATAAATGTGAAAAAAATAAATAAAACACAATTATTATTATTATTATTACACATAATAATTCGAACAATAAATAAATAAATAAATAAATAATAAAAAAAACTTACCTCTATGTGACGAGTGCGAAAACCAAAATAAATAAATAAATAAAAAAAACGTTTTTAATTTT
>NW_002987286.1:160220-164010 GCF_000006295.1 Pediculus humanus corporis | reverse complement strand
TTTTAAAATTATAATCATTAAATAAAAAAAAAAAAAAAAGTTCTTATAAGAAATATAAAAAATATATAACTTAATTTTAAACATAACAAATTAACTGAAAGATAATCATAAAGATAATAATAATAATAATTTAAAATTAATGAGGGAATCGAAAAAAAGAATAATAATAATAAACAAGAAAAAAAAATTTTCACAAAAAAAAACTTTGGCCACAATAAATTTTCCAATTTTAACATTAAAAAAAAAAAAATCGTTAACATTTGAGCATAAAAAATTTGTTTAAGTCTTGATTACATAAAACAAAAAAAAAAAAAAAAAAAAAAAGATTGTGTCATGCTCAATAACTTTTCAAAAAAAATTTCAAACAGATTTAAAAGAGAAAGGAAAATTTTAGTTAGAATTAAAACTAATAACATACCACAAATCTATTGACTTTGGGTCTGGTTAGTTTTTCTTTAGGAAAATCCGATTCACCCTTCATAGATTCGAATCTAGAAAAAAAAAAGGAAAATCAATTTGCATTTTCTTTTGGGAAAATGTTAAAACATGTTTAAGGTTTCATTTACCTAGCACGTAACGATTTAGTACATTCTATACTTGTCACTTCGACGTTTTCACTATTTTCCGTATTAACACTGTTGTTAACAACACTTCCATTGATTTTATTCTGAATTGAATTTTCCTCCTGTGCTTTTTCCTTTTCTTCCCATTTTTCAAATTTTGCTCTCAATTGTTTGGCTCTTGCTGCGTTTGCCGCCTACACACAATTTTTACATTATTATTATTATTATTATTATTATTATTTAAAATTTAATTTTTTTTTTTTTTTTTTTTTTTACAATACAAGAAATTTTGTCAATTTTGACTACTAACTTGTTTGAGATATTCATCTTCAACTTTATCAGAAGCTCGAATTATATTTGAATTTGTTTCTACATGTTCCTCTTCCTGTTCTTCTTCATCTTCCTCTTCTCCAGATTCTTCTGATTCACCCGAATCTTCTTCGCTTTCTTGTTTGTAATCCGGTGGAGGAGTGAAACGTTTTAACGGTTTGGGTCCTAAATTAGTAGGTACGATATTAAAGTCGAGTTACTACGAGATTTTTTTATTGTAATGAAAATTTTTTTTTAATGCAAGCAAACCTTCGGGAATTTCTTCAGTCTTTTCTTCCATTTGCCGGAACAAGGATAACATTTTAGCCGTAGTATTAGTGCGTATTATTTCATTATCAACTTTATCACACGAGCGAATTACGTTCGGATCTCTGGCTATTTCTTTTTCAGGGGATTCCTCCTATAATTTTTTAAAATCACGTGTTTATATATTTTATTTTATTAATAAATAATCGTCAACAATTTTAATAAATGATATTATTAGATTTTTTTTTTTTTTTTAAATCAATAATGCAGAGAAAAATTTTTAAAACCTGCAAAAACAATTCATTCATTTAAACAAAAAAAAAAAAAAAAATTCATTAATTACAAAAAAAAAAAAAAAGCAAAAATCATCTAAATTTGTTAGTATCAAAGAAACAGTTTTTTAATACAAAAAAAAAAAAAAACAGCATTAGCAATGTTTTTATAATCGATTTTGGGACGCAATCGTAGTGAATTCCCATAAATTGACAAATTCCACAAAAAAAAAAAAAACAAAACCAAAAATGTCAATAATAAGCCACACACTTCTTACAGTATTTATATATATATATATTTATTATAAACACGAAACCTTAACTTGCCCCTCTCTGGGAGGAGTTATCCGAAATCGCTTCTTTTCCCTTTCAGGCTCTTTATAACTTTCAAAAAATTTAAACTTTGAACTGATATCCGCAGTCTCTATTTGAACATCTTCAACAGTATCAGAACTTTTAACGATGTTGTCTGATGTTACCGTATGAGAAACCTAATCAAGATTGGACAATTAATTAGACATTTTTTTTATTATCCTTTAAACCTTTTTTTTTTTTTTTTTTTTTAAATTTTCCTCACCTGGTTTTTGACAAACCTACGCACGGCTGACATTCGATCGATTTCAGATTTTATTTCGCAATAAAAATTTATTTTTTTTTTCGAACGATTCGTTCGATCTTTCCAAAGGCCTATCCCTTTAAAAGTATATAATTTTCCCGTATTTTGATGTCTTTGGGGATCTTGTGGATACATGAAAATCTTCATCAAAGCTTTGCATTTAGGCATTACCGGGGGATCGGTGGGACAGGGGATTTTACTATGAGTCTTTCATGTGAAAATATTTTAATGGATTTATATTTAACTGAGATGTAGAGCAAGAAATGGTCTTCGAAAAAAATCTAACGACCGGAAGTAATTAAATATGTGAAAAATAATACGAACCTCTTGTGGTTTTGATGCTGGACCTGATGTTTTGATGGATGGTTTTTTCACAACGGTAGCAGCTTGAGTTTTAGCAGACTTATCCAATTCTAAAAACATGCTTCGAGATTTTTTAGATATACCTGAATAACAAAAGAAAAAAGAAAAAATCAATATTTTCAACACACAAATAATAAACAAATTTTTTTTTTTTTTTATTCTTAATTAAGGACCTGCTTCGAATAAGCTCAAATCATCTTCCACGACTTTTTTCTTTTCTTCATTTTCATTATTATCATCATCAACGTTGTTGAGTGGTTCACCTTTTTCAAAACATTCTTTTATAGATTTTGCTTTTTCACATCTGACTTCAATTGATTTTTTGGGTGAGGAATTTTCACTGTCCCTCACGGCTTGTTCGTATGCTTCTTTCATTTTCACTTGCTTGCCCTACATCGCAAATTTCAAATATTAAATAAATTTCAAGAGAAAGAAAAAGAAAAAAATAAAAAAATTTTAACCATAAATAATTTCGATCTAATCTGATGAATTTCCGCTTTTCTTTCTTCTCTCATTTCCTCTCTCGTTTTAGTCACACCATTTTCCCAAACGCTTTTAACATCATCCATTTTACTAAAACTCATGGGCCTTTCTTTTATCTTTTTCGATTTAACGATTTGTTTTGATGCACTGGTTTCTGTAAACGCAAACACCTCCATTTTAGTTTTGAATTTTCTTTATCGGTATTACTTTTTTATATATTTATAGATAAATAAAATACCTTCCGTTTCATCTTCTTCGTCTTCGCTAGAAGTCGAACTTTGTTCCACCGGCAAACCATTTAAATCTTCATCGCGAACTCCAACGTCGATACCTTTCTTTTGAAATCTATATACAACCAAAAAAAACATTTTCTTTTTGTTTTTGAATCGAATTGAAAAGAGAATAATAATAATAATTAATTATTATTTACTTAGCGAGTTTACTGAGAATTGAAGGTGATTTTTTCACGCTGATATTACTCGGAGATTTTTCTAAAACGCTATTGGTTGTTTCTTCTCCTTTTTCAAAAACTTGATACCGTGATTTAACATTCAATGAAGCAAGTTCATCCAAACCAAGATCCGATTTGTCCGATGCTGAAATATAAAAACATGTTTATTTTATACTACAACATTATTTTTTTGTTTGATTCCAGTACAAAAAAGAAAAACGCATTGAAGGTTTTGTGGTGCAAAAAAAAGAATTTTAAGCCGTGGTAAAATTTATTATTTTTTTTTTTTTTTTGAAAAAAAACCCCCGTTAATGAGTATAATTGAATTTTCCACATGAAAACAAATTGCCATTAAAAAAAAAAAAAAAAAACCCGAGATTAGTCACAAAAAAAAAACAAATTGTTAGCTACAAAACATTTGTAAAAAATTCAAAAAAAAAAAAAAAAAAAAAAAAAAAAAAAAAAA
>NW_002987286.1:155459-159853 GCF_000006295.1 Pediculus humanus corporis | reverse complement strand
TTTATAAACTTTATTAATAAAAGTTAAAAAAAAAAAATGGCCGAATGTTTTCTTTTTTTTTTCTTACTATTTTAATATTCTAATGCATAAGAATATTTTCATTAATTTTTTTTTTTTTTTTTTGCATCAGAAAGTTTTTTTTTTTTTTTTAATTATTAAAAAGTATTTAATAAAAATTTTTTTTCTTTTACTGCAAGTTAAAGTTTCTTTTTAACTCATTCAATTTTAAAACCGTAATTTAGGTTACCGTTAAAAAAAAAGAAAAAAAAATAATGGAAAACTCACTTGGTTCGGTTTCGTCATCCATTACAGCTTTGGGTTTGAATAATTCTTTAAAATGAGGTTTACAATATAAAACACCTTCGTTGCTACTATAAGTGTCAACTCTAAAGTAACAAAAAAAACGATAAAAAATAAGAAAAAAGGTAATCGAAAACTTAAATTATTTAAATGTAAAAAAAAAAAAAACTCACGATAATTGTTTGTTACATTCTTTGCATCGAAAACAATTTTTGTGCCAGACGGATTTCTCAGCTTTGATTTGTTCCATTTGAAATACCTGTTTTCCCCAACTTTTACAACTGCATGTCACTTCTGAAACTCCCATTGTGGCCTAAACGAAAAAAAAAAAAAAAAAAAAAAAAAAACTTTCATCGTTTGCATTAAGGTACGGCACACACGCAAAAAAAAAAAAAAAAAAAAAATTGTCCTCACCTCGTTAAACTGTTTCTGAACTTTGCTAGCGTCTACTGATCTCACATGAAGAATTGTTTTTTTCGATAATTGATCAAATTTACTGAAACTCGATTTCTGTAAATGAAAAAAAAAAAAAAAAAAAAAACTATTTTTTATTTGGCAAATACGTTACGCACACCCCCAAAAATAAATAAATAAAGTGTAAAAATTTTGTTTAAAAAAAAAAAAGTCGTGTGTTGTGTGTGCTTTTAATTATTAAAAAAAAAAAAAAAATTTTTTTTTATAAGTGAAAAGATACATAAATTTGAAAAAAAAAGTGAATTGTAGCCATTTGTTTATATTTTACATATATTTAAACGGATTATTAATAAAATATTAATTAATGTAAGTGAAATTAATTAAATAATAAAAATTTATTGTTTACTTAAAATTTCATTCTAGCCTATACTACTCTAAATTTTTAAACAAATTAATAAAATAATTATTAAAATTAAATTAAAATAATAAAATCAAAATTACAATTAGGCCCCTTTTTTTTAGAAAAAAAATTATTTTGGTAATATAAAAATAATTTTTACACTTTTTTTTTTTTAAAAATAAATAAATAATAATATTATTAATGTAAATGATGCGTGACTTATATACAGGCATGCCCTTAATCACAACAACAACAACAACAACAAAACTGATAATAAATAACTGAAACTAAAAAAAAAATTACTTTTTAAAAACAATACTCGTTTTTTTTTAACAATGGAAAATAAAAAAAAAAAAAATTACCATTTTTTTTTTTTTTTATTACCGCTGAAAACAAGCAAAAAGATTATTTACCCGTGAAAATCCCTGCATTCATTACAACTTTTCCAACATCCATAGAATGGAAAAAAAAAAAAAAAGGAAAGAAAATAAAGAAAGAAAGAAAGACAAAGAGAAAGAGAGAGAGAGAGAAAGAAAAAAAAAAAGAAAATTTTTTAAATCCTAGTTTTAATATACTAACCAAAGCTTCGCTCCAAGGCACGCAAATCTTCTTCCGTTGTTTAGGCGGCTTTAAATCGCCAACAAAAGTCTTCATATTTAAATTAATCATGCTACAATATCTTTCTTTCTGTTAGTTCATATTTCAACAATTTTATTATTATTATTATTATTATTTTTGTTTCGAATTCAAATTTTTTTTTTTTTTTTTAAATTTTTTTTTTAATGATACCAAACAATGAATGATGTATGATGAAACAATAACATGCAAATAAAAATTACAATTAAAAAATAAATAAATAAATAAGAAAATAATAACGAAAATAAAATTAATATTATTATTATTATTTTTCACGTGACGTACTTACCGCGTAAATAAAAAACAATAATTAAAACAACCCTTTGAACGGGAGCAAAAAAAAAAAAAAAAAAAATTCGCCCTTTCAATAATAATAATAATTAAAATAACTGCGATTAACCCCTTTTTTCCACCCTTTTTATATTATACACACCTAAATTCGATTTAACGATAGCAAATTTCACCCGAGAAGATACCTTAAATTTTTATCCTTAAAAAATGGCAAACGCGTGGTGTGACGCGTATAGAAATAATGATGATTAAAGTATATACGAACGGGGGGGGGGGTTGAATTATCATTATCATTATCATTATTATTTAAAATTTGAACGTTTCGGTGGAGGACTTACCAGTTCTTGTACGGAAACCCCCGTAACAACAGGATACTGTTGTCCTTCGGAGTATAAATTTGTTGAGCTTCGACTAGTTTCAAAATTGTTTGAGGTTTCAAATAAATTAGATCGAAGGACGGCGGCCACTTTTTTTTTAGAATTTGTCGTTAGATCCACCATCGATTTCGCTTTCTACAAACGTGGTTTTTTTTATCGAAATAAAAAAAAAAAAAAAAAAAAAAACGGAATCGGTTAGTTTATCCCTCAAGCGAAAAAACTACATTCCCCCTTAAGTCGGGGTAAATTTTCTTTTGCCTTTTTTTGCCTTCTTTGTAATTAAAACTCTTTTTATTTTTTTATTATTATTATTTTTATTATCACATGCATTTAATTTACATAGATTTTAACAAGAAACACACCAAGTTAAATAATCAATCAATCAATCACTAAAAATCGATTTAAAAAATAGAAAAAAAATTATACATTTTCATAACGCGTTTTTTCCCCATATTACTGATGACATAAAAAAAAAAAAAAAATAAAGTAAATGACTAAAAGTCGATAAATAACGGTTTTTTTTTTAAACAGCATTTTTAGTGTGAAGTAATAAAAAAAAAATAATAATAATAATAAACATTTGAAAATTTATTAAACTTTTTTTTTTTTTTTTTTTAAACAAATAAATAATAATAAATTGCAAAAAAAAAAAAAAAGAAAATGGAAAATTATATATATAAACGACTAATTTTGAAACCTTACCCCGGTTATTAATATTTAATAATCACAAGTTAAGCAAACGACGACAACAAACAACAAACAACAACAAACACTTAATCACATTTTTTTTAAAATGAAATTGTCAAATTTTTACCTTAAATATTTCATCATCATCGTTTTAAAATCCTTTTTTCAAAATTTTCAAATTCAAAATTGGGGGGAAAAACAGAAAAAAAAATTTAAATACCGATTTAAGTTCCGTGCCGTACGGTAACGAAAGCATAACTAAAATGCGTTTTTTTTTTTTTTGGGGGGGGGTCTTTATTATTAATTTTTCTTTTTTTTGTTCCTTTTTCCCTAATATAAAATTTTAATGAACGAAAAGGTTAAGGCTCTTTTGACCTTTTCCGGTAGTAGTATTATTATTATTATTATTATTCGAAGGCATCGATATCGCGTGCGTGTTATTTTCTCTTTGCTGCATATATTTAAAATTATCCTCCCCCACCCCATCCCACCCAACCTTATTTATAAAAATCCTAAATAAAATATACAATGACCCAAATTTCCCCCCCCCCTCTGCTGTCGCAACAGGAATAAAAAACGAAATTAAGCCTTTTGTTTTCGTAAGGCTTTTGCTAACCATAATTACTTCCTCATTCGTTTTCTTTTTTCTTTTTCTTTTCTTTGTTCGTACTGACCGAACAAACATAAAATTTTTCAAGTTTAAATTAATAAATCGCGAGAACGATTTCGAATCGAATTTATCAATAAATATCAAAAAAAAAAATATGGATGACTAATCGGTTTGTCATTAAAAAAAAAAAAATTCAATTAAACGCTAAATAATAATTTTTGTTGTTGTTGTTGTTGTTGTTGCCTACCACCAAAACTACATAAAAACAAAAAACAAATTTATTTTTTTATGGTTTTTTCTTCTTCTTCTTCTGCATTAAATGCAAAAGCTAATACGAAAATAAAAATTTTTTATGTTGTTTTTCCCTCCCCCATCTCCCTTTCCTCCCCCTCTTTTTTTTTTTTTAATCAGGATTCGAACGTTTTTAAAAACCGTGTTTAATTTTGAATTTAATTTTGTAAAGAAGAAAAAAAAAAAAAAAATTACGTTACTCATATTGATCACGAAATGATTGATTGATTGATTAATTATTTATCTTGAGCATATTCAATTTCCCTTCCAACAATAAAATAAAAAAAATAAAAAAAAAACCTCAGAGCCGGAAATGAATAAATAAATAAATAATAATACTAAAAGTTTTACTAAAAAAAAAAAAAAACTTACCAAATTTTGCAAAGGC
>NW_002987286.1:149431-155267 GCF_000006295.1 Pediculus humanus corporis | reverse complement strand
AAAAAAAAAAAAAAAACAAAAAAACAAAACAAAACGACAACTTACCAAATTTTTAACTGATACGTTTGATAAATCTTGTGCATCTTCCAACGGGGGTAGAGAATGTGAAGATTTTTCCAATTTAACGGATTTCGATTCCTAATTATTATTATTATTATTATTATTAATAAGTTAGTAAATATAAAATCACACATAAAAAAAAAAAAAACAATTCGTTATTAAAAATGATGTTAAAAATATTTTTTTTTTTTTAAAAAAAAAAAAAAAAATTACACGTAATAAAAAAAAACTTTAAAAAAAATAATTTTAAAAAAAAGTCACGTGATTAAAAAACAAAAAAATAAACATTTAGTATACTTTAAAAAAAAAAAAGTAGGAGAAAAACAACTTACCACCGATATATTTTCTTTTTCATCTGATTTTTTTCCCTTTTTCGATTTTTTTTTTTTAACCGTTTTTTTCTCTATTGATTCGCTTTGAGTTTCGCTCTGTAAAATTTAAACAAAAAAAAAAAAAAAAAACATTTATTAACAACAATTCAATTATTTAAACAAACAGTATAAATATCATTTTAATAATAAATTTGAGAGACAACAACAACAACAAAAAAAATTATTTTCTAAGAAGATGATAAGTTAAATTTTCGTAAAAATTTTCCTTTTTTTTTTAAAAAAAATATTTAACATAATTAAAAGTGCTGAGAAATAATAATAATAATAATCATTTTTGACCAATCAAAGTAATTTAGCAGGCTTTTTAAATGAAATGATGATGATGGTGGTGAAAGTGGGAGTAGTTTAATTCATGTGTAGAAAGTGTAAAAAAAAAAAAATTTTTTTTTTTTTAATCGAATCGAGCACAAAAAAAAAGAAGTTATCATCAACAAATTGATTACGAACCTTCTTCTTCTACTTCTTCTTCTTCTTCAGAAAAAATAAAATAAACACAATAATAAAAATAAAATGTAATAAAATAAATTATAAAAAACAATTTTTTCCTCTCCCAATAAATAAATAAATAAATAATTATTCTACTTTTATAATAATAATAATAAAAAAGTAGAATTTTTGTTTTTTTTTTCAACAAGAAATTTTCCATGGGATCCCCCTTTTTTAAATTATTTAAATGCTCAATCAGTCACTTTTTTTTTATATATGAAATTTAATTAATAATAATAATAATAATTAAATTTACGTTAGTTTTTTTGTCTTTGTTAGAAGGTCTGGAAATATGCTGAATTCGTTTATACTTTATTCACGTCCATTTTTTTTTTGTGTGTGTGTTAGAAACGTTACTCGTTAAAATTTTATAAAAAAAAAAAAAAAAAATTACTTAGTTAAGATTTTTAAAAAACTTTTTCTTTTTTTTCTTAGTAACCAAAACATACAAAAAAAAAAAAAATTGTGTAAACGTGTTATTACATGGGGGTCATTCATTGACGTTTCTAAGAATTCATATTTAATATTAATTTTTTTATTATAAATTCAAAGCAAAAAAAATTCTTTAAAATATTTATATATTATCGATAATTAATAGAAAATAAAAAAAACGACGACTTTTAAACGAAAATTAATTATTTAACGACAATCGTTTATAAAAAAAAAAATAATAATAATAATTTTCAAACTATTTCAAATTTTGTTTCTTCTTCTTCTTCAAAAAAAAATTGTTTTTCAATTTAACTTTTTTTATTATTATTATTTTGTACAATTTATTTAAAATGCATTTTAAAAAAAAAATTATTTTCACGCTTTCATGTTTTTGTAGTTTTGCTACTTGATAATTTTTTTTAAATATTTTTAATTTTTAATTTTAAAATAAAAAAACTTTCTCATGTACTTTTTCAATTTTTTCTAAAACTCCCGTCGCCTAAGGGTAGAAATAAATTTTTTTTAAAAGGAAAATTATAAAAAGGTTGACTTAGTAAGAAAAGCTCTCGAATTTTTTCCTTTTTTCTTTTAAACTTTTTTCGATTCTTATCTTCGTAATAGATTTTTACGACACGTTAAAAACTATAAAACGCTGTGAAATCGTAATTATAATTTATTTAACCTTAAAATTTAAAAAAAAAAATTGTAAACGCATAATGGCCGTCGTTATATTATTATAAATTCGTAATTTCAATAAAAAATCAATCAATAATCAATAATCAATAATCCCAACGTTTACAAATAAAAAAAATCACAACAAAACAAAAACAAAAACAATTTTCGTTTAAATCCCTTAACGCTACTAAAACAAAAACATTTAAACAAATGTGAGACAACTACCTCAATTTTAAAATTAACAAAAATTAAAAGTAATAATAATAATAATAATAATAATAATAATAATAATACCTAAACTAATTATAATAAAGTTCACGAAAGAAGACCTCGAAATATGTTTTTTAGGGTTAACGTCCGAAAAAGTAAATAAACTTCATTTTTTCATCATCATCATCATCATCATCATTATTATTATTATTATTATTATTATTATTATTATTATTATTGTGCATATATCAGACCGAATTTTAAATAAAAATTTTAGGCAGTAATTAAGCGCTTACGATGCAATAAAAAAAAAAAAATTTCTATCAATGGAGTTCTAATCGAAAAAACATGTTTGTAAACAAACAAACAAACAGTATTCTTCTGACGACACGATTAATAATAATAATTTAACTTTTTTAACTTAATAACTGATAATTGTTTAACTTTAACTTAACAAATGAACCCAACAACAAAAATTATTATTATTATTATTATTTACGGTTTAAACACGTTATTTAATTAAAAAAGAGTTCAACATGAACTTTAACGGTTAATTTTTAAAAAAAAAGGGGGGGAAAAAAAATTAAAAAAAATTATTAAGAATGAAAATGATCGAGTTAAATATTTGTGTTGCGTATGTGTGTGTGTGCGTGAGTGCGCGTACCGGTTACGTTTAATCAAATGGAAAATATATATTCGTCGTGTGAGTAATTAATTAAAAAAAATATTCATTTTTGCTTATCGAAAAAAAAAAAAGAAAAAAAAGGAAATTATTCGCAATAAGTCCTTTCCTTATTTGAATTTTTTGATTCCATGATGGGGAGCAACTTATGGTAATTAATCCACTAAAATAAAAAAAAGCGATACTCATTCGCGATGAATAATCAAAAATAGCTAAATTTAATTATTATTATTATTATTATTATTATCAGGTTTTTTTTCGTAATTGACCTTAGTCGGCGTTGAAAAAATGAATTTTTTAAAAACTAGAATAATAGAAAAGGAATTTGTACTTTAATTTTAAACGACGACATTCGATCAAACATTCGATTTCAATAGAAATCAAATATATATACAACAACCCATGATAAAACAAACAAATTCGTTAATAATAATATAAAGAAAAAATTTTTTTTTTTGTACAAAAACTTTATATTGTGTGACCTTTAAAATAAGAAAGTGTATGTAGAGCCATTTGCTGCCTAACAAATCAATTTCTTGAACTTGACCAAGAAAAGTAAACTGGCATTGACGTCGGTCGATTACTTTCGACTTTGTCTTTTTTACCAAGACCTATGAATAATTGGCCATGATTTTTCTCTTTCTTCTGGTTTTGTCGAAAAAAAAAAAAAAAAAAAAAGAAATTTTTAAGAAGAGGGAGGGAGGGGAAGGGGAGGGGAGGGAAAAAAATGTCACGACATCAAATATTCTTATTTGTTATGAATTATGATATAAATGTGCCAATTTCCAAATGAGAACAACCGAGTGATGCCAAATTATTGTTAGGAAGTAAGTAACCCAGTAATGCTGAAAATATTTGGCACAATTTTTACAAAAATAGATTTTTATTGTAATTTTCAGTTTTTTTTTTAAGAAAAAACAAAAAAAATTTAAATTAAGGTGACCAAACTAAGTCATCGATTACTTTTCACGTAAAATATAAAATTAATTCTTCTTCTTTACTTTTTTTTTCCTTCCTTCTTATCAAAATAATGTAAAAAAAAAAATTAATGTTTAAACTAAAATGAAATTTCCTTTAAACAACTTTCTAAGACAACAAATAAAAGTAACCATTTTTTAAAAAAATTTAATTTCTTTTAAAACATTATTTCGAGAACCATTACAATCCCCCCTTGTTTAACATTACAAAACAGTAAATACTACGCAAAAAATAAAAAATAAAAAAATAAATCCCGTAAAATGAGTACGACGTTATGGCCTAATTTTTTTTGTTGGCTTTATTTTAAACACCTGTTTAAATAAAGTTTTATATTATTATTATTATTATTATTTTTAGAATCGAAAAAAAGAAAAAGAAAAAAAAAAAAAAAGTGGCACGAACAAATCAAATCACTTCCAAATATGACTAAAATTTAAAACAAACAAACAAACAAACGGGAAACAAAATTTTTAAGCGAAAAGCTAAAAATAAAATAATACTAATAATAATAATAATTGTTATAAATTAATAAATGAAAAAAAAAAAAAAAAAAAAAAAAAAGAAAACTTACTTCTGAACCTGAATCTGAAAATCCGTTAACTTGAGAATCTGTTAGTCCGACAAAATCATCTTTAGTAGAATTATTTACAATGTTGTTATTTTTATTATTATCATCACACTCGTTAGTTACGTTAACATAACCGGAATCGCCCTCCAGTTCGAAATTTTCTGGTTGAGCTTTCAAAACTTCTTCAACGGTGGTCCACTTGTCCTCCTCCTCCTCCTCCTCCTTGTTATCATCACTAACAAACATATTTACTACACCATTTTTGTCATGTTTTCCCTCCTCACGCGTTTTGCCGTTTGATAAGTCTTCAATTTCTCCTTCATCGTCTATGAATAACTCAATATTGTTATTATTATTATTATTAGTATTAGTAGTATTATTATCAGACGGAGTTTCGATTTTATTTTCAATTATTTTCAAATTGTTTATTTCGCATTCGGTTTCGTTGATATTTTTATTCTCTTCGAAACCCTTTAGTATATCTTCCGATGAGAAAAATTCGTCAACTTCAATTTTATCAATTGAAACGAAACTCGATGGGTTCGGTGTAATGAAATTATTTTGGGACCTGGCGGCGTTCATACTTTCATCTACGCATAATTTTGATCCTTCTTCATCGTTTTCTTGTTCGTAATTTTGCTCGGTGAAATCATCCGAATTTTCATTTGATATTGTTTGTGTAAACAATTTTCTCATAACATCGTTCGATTTGTTTACAATAACAACATCATTACTTTCTGCGTTCGTTTCCTCTATGATTTTCAACGTTGGCTCCCCTGCGTTTTCCCAATCTTTTGTCTTCTCTAACGATTGCGAAAATGGAGATTCGTCCGCTGGGGAATTTAAAATGTCGGAATTTGTCAGTGGATTCGAGCAATCTTCCGAATCTTCTTCGATTGCCGTAAAAGGATCGAAATTTGTTAATACTGGAAGAATATCTTCGTTTCTATCTAATTTGAATATATTTACAGATTTCGTGATGATACCGTGATTGGGTATCGCATCATCATCGCCGCCATCTTTTGCTCGCTTCTTCTTCTTCTTCGTATTCGGTTATAAAAGAAGTATCTCCATGCATTGGTCCGCTTATAAAATCATCTAAATTAGAATCTACTTGGTCCTTTTCCTCAATGGGTTTTTTTTCTTTTACGGAAATCTCAGTCGCTGCTAATTTAATTTCACCCGCCACAGCATCATTCGTTTTTCCATCGGATTCATTTTTTTTTCCAACGACATTATTGTAATTTTCAAACAAATCATCGAACGGATCGTGTGATTTATTTGCGTTAGCCGCGTTCCACAGTCATCGATTGTTTGCTGGGAAATCATCGCCGTTATATTAGATATTCTAGC
>NW_002987286.1:141273-149159 GCF_000006295.1 Pediculus humanus corporis | reverse complement strand
AATTAAGCTCTTTTTAAGGCCCGAATACCTGTAAAAATAAAAATAAAAAAAATTACACGGTGTTACCGTGACAAAATTTTTTTGTTTTTTTTTTCTTTTTGATTTGTTTTCCGACATCTATTTTTAAATCTCTTACGTTGAAAATTTTATTTTTGGCACGTGAATACACATTTGAAATCATTGAATTTAAAATACGTTTTATTTTTTAAAAAATTCCTTTTGAAAATTTTTTTATTTTTTTTTTGGAATTTTCTTTTTTTACAAAAATTTCTAAAGCAATAATAGAAAATATAGAAAATATTAATTTCTATTTTGATTTCTAAATTTTTTTTTTTCGAAAATAAAAATCAACCTCTAATCAATATGTAGATTTATTATAGATATATTTGAAATATTTAATTGATGATTTTGCTGTCAGTCAAAAAATAATTAATCAAAATTAAGCGACACACACACACACAGAGACAGAGACACGTAGTTACCACGTGTTTAGATTTTTAAATACATTATTATACGGCTCGAGAAGACTCATAATAATAATAACTTTGTGAAAAAGACACGGGAAACACCCGATTTTTTTTTTTTTTTTATTTTGATACAAAATCCCCGGGCATTTTTATTTTTAATGAAATTTTCAAATATAATTTTAATTTCTTTTAAGGACGGATGTTCAAAACAAATTTAAATTAAATTTTTCTCCATGTAAAATTTATTATACATCTACCGAATGATTAAAAATCATAACAACAAAGTCTCGCACAAAAAAGACTTTTCCAAAAAAAAAATGCAAATACTAAATTATATATTTTTCTTGTTAAAATTAAAATTTGTATTTTTAATAATTATTCATTAAAAAAATAAATTAATTCTTTCATAATTATTTATACATAGTGTGTGTGTGTGTGTGTGTGTGTGTGTGTGTGTGTGTGTGTGTGTGTGTGTGTGTGTGTGTGTGTGTGTGTGTGTGTGTGTGTGTGTGTAACCATGTGAATGAAAGTTTTTTTTTTTTTTTTAATTAAATTACCCGCATTGTTATTATTATTATTAATTGTTTAAAATATTTATATTACATATTATCAATTATTTTAGAAATTAATTTACTTGTAACCGTAACACAAATTTTTTTTTTTTTTTTTTAATTTAAAAAACTCACTGGAATGAATTTTGACACTCGTGGATGAATTTACTCATTCGTAAAATTTTACGTTTTTTTTTTTTTTTTTTTTTTTTTCTTTTTCTTTAAATCCGTGACATTATTTAATTTTTTTTTAATTATAATAACCGCTAAAATTACAAAAGTATGAAATAACATAATAATGGCGTTTTTTTTTCTTACAAGCAATTAAACAATGACAATAATTATTTTAACACGAACGGTTATTAAATAATTTAACAACAACAGAATTTATAATTTTTTTTAAAAAAAAAGAAAGATACTTTCACAAAAAAAAAAAAATAATTTTTTCCTGTGGTGTTTAAAAAAAAAAAAAAAAAACATATTTATGTTAATGCAACAAACAAGTTTTATTGAAATTAATAATAATAATAATAATAATAAAATAAATCAAAAGTTTATTTTCAAAAGTAACTTTTTTTTTTTTTTTATCAAGTTTTAACAAACTAGGGTGTTGACTGGTTTACCTCCTTTCTTTTTTTTTTTTTTCTCTCCAGCACGTCTCTCTCTCTCTCTGGAATAAAATTCAACCTTGATATCCTACTAAGGTTAAAATTCTACCTTGATTACTTCCTATTACTCTCATTCTTTACAAAACTGTTTTTCATTTCGCCAGATAAACGATTCAGGTACGGTAAATTGTTTTATTACTGTCTACAAACATCAGCCTTGGATAATTATCAAGCATTCTATGTACATAAATATTAACGATTTGGGGAACAATAATTTTAAAATAAATAAAACCTTTTTTGGTTCCCTCCCCCAAAAAAAAAAAAATATAACGCAAAAATTTTGTATTCGTTTCCTTTTTTGTTTATCGGTAGTATAAAATTCATTTTTCTTTTTCTCTTTATAATAATAATAAAGAGAAAGTATATTTTCAGTATATTAATAATTATATAAACACAAATTTAATAAACAACAAAATAATAATAATAATTTGTCACTCTGTAAACTTCACCATTTTTTTTTTTTTTTTTAAATAAAAACCTACAAACACAAAAAAAAAATTTTGTTTTTTTTTTTCTTCACTCGTTTATATATATATATATTTCGATAAAAATATAAAAAATGTATTCATTCATTCATTCATTCATTCATTCATTCATTCATTCATTTTCATATCACTCATTCGAACATCTCTTAAATTTCTCTATAATTTTTTTTAATTTACGTGATTATCATAAAATGAAACCGACGAGTAACCGACTTTCGAAAAAATTTAAATTTTTTTTTTTTTTTCCTTCTCTCATTTTCTCAATGTAACTGACGTAACAAAACAAAACAAAAAAAGTTTAAAATTACAATAAATGAAGTGAAAAAACAAAAAAAAAAGAAAAAAAAGAAAAAAATTTATGAATATTTATTTATTCGTGAGTAAAAGGAAGGCGAAAAATGGAAAAATTCGACCCTTTGAATACGTTACGATTCAATAAATTAAACTTATTAATTCTTATTATTATTAACCTCTTATTAAGCCTTTCGATTAATAAATCCGACAATACTTTCACTCCAACCTTAGAATACTTTTCTTATAGGTTAAAAATATTCAAACGACCCGTTATTATTATTATTATTATTAAATATTTTTATATCTCGCTATTATTAATTTCTTCAATTTATTCCAATTCGGTATATTATTAAAATAAATTATTATTTGCATTCAGTCATTCATTCATTCTTTTTTTTTAAATAATAATAATAATACTACGTTTTAACAACGCTCTCAATATATTTAAAAAAAAAAAAAAATTTAAATTTAATATCTCATTAATATATATTATTTAAATTAAATAAAATGAATTTTTATCAGCGAAAAACCTAAAAAACATAAAAAAAAACATAAAAAAGGTAGTAGAAGAACATGTTTTTTTTTTCTTAGTTTGTTGTTTTTAATTTTTGGCATAAGTTTTCATTATTATTATTATTATTATTATTATTCGAAAAAACATGTTGTTGTTTGAAAATCAAGAAAGAAAAAAAAATTTTTTTTATTTAAAATTATTATTATTATTATTATTAAAAGAATAAGAAGAAAGTTTTATTTATTATTTTCAAGCAATAAAAGAAACATTAATTCCCTTCTAAAACTATCGACTTATTATTATTATTATTATTATTATTTTTTTTTTTTTGGGGTCAATCTCTTAAATTTAATTTTTATTAAATTAATTTAAACTGTAAATTATTTTAACGGAAAAAAAAAAAATTTTTCATTTTAGAAATCTAAAAAAAAAAAAATGTCTGCAAGTGAGAAAAAAGTTTAAAACGACTAAAAAATCAATGTTAATTTATTATTATTATTATTATTATTAAATTCGATTATTTTTTTAATTTTTTGGGAAAAGTGTTTAATTCAATCGAGAAATTCAAAAAGATTTCCTTTAATTTAATTTTAATTGTCATAGTCCGTTAAAAAAAAAAAAAAAAAAAAAAAAAAAAATTTACTCTTTTTCCTTCGTTAATTTTCTTTTTACTTAATTTTTTTTTTGTTAAACAATTTGCGACTTATTTTCCTTTTTGGGGCTCACGGTCTGAGGGTTTTCACCCGCCGCAATTACCCGACCGTGTCCCTTTAAAAAGATTTGACTTGTTTATGCGGTGTGAAGACTTGTTTAAATTCATTTTATTATTATTATTATTATTATTATTATTATTATTATTATTATTATTATTTGAATACAATTGTTTTTTTTTTGTTTAAATTAATTTCAAAGTGAAATATATATATATATATATATATATATATATATATATATATATATATATATATATATATATATATATGTATGTAAATTATTCATTCTTCACGTTTCTGGAATCTTGAGAAAAATAAATTTTTCCATTCGAAATTTTTTAAATTATTCTAATCGCAACGATTTAACATAAAAACTATCGAATTTTCCCCCCCCCCCCTCAAAACTATTATTATCGACTTTCTTTTTTTTTTTTTTGCACTTTTTCAAATCATCAGACGTTTTTAAAACGCCTATTATTATTATTTTTCCCCCCATTTTGATGATTTTAAAAAATCATTTTCGATAAAATCTTTACGTATTATTATTATTATTATTATTATTATTATTATTATTATTATTATTATTATTATTATTATTATTATTATTTTTAAACTCCTACGAAAAAAAAAAAAAACTTTGTTTTGATTTTTCATTATTCGTTTTAAAAAATTTTTTTATTGATCGAATTTTCTCCCCACCGTGCATTCAAATCTTATTTTGATAATTACAATTTAAATTTAAATTTAAAAAAAAATAATAATTTTTTGTGTCATTGTTAAATTACAAAAAGCAAATTTGCTTTTTGTTTATAATTAAAAAGTTATTTAATATTTTTTTTTTTTTGAAAAACTATACATTAATAACTTCTCTTTTTATATTAAAATTAATTTAGGTGAGGAATTAAATTCAAAAATTTTTTAACAAATAATAATAATAATTAGAAATTCGATGAATATCACAAAGTCACAGTACAAGTATCATTAAGTATTTAAAAAATTTTTTAAATTGCTCACTTAATTTAAATAATAATAATAATAATAATTACGATACTTTCGATTTTTTAAAGAACACCACCCTTTTATAAAAAAAAATAAAAATAATTAAATTTAAACAACGTATTTAGTAAAGTAATAAATAGGTTTAAATAATTTAAAATGAAAGTAAATTAAATAAATACAAAAAATTATATACAAACAAGGGTAAATAAAAAAAAGCACAAAACGAATTTTAAAAAACAAAAAAACTTTCAAAATTTATCAATTAGGCATAAGAAAAAATTTTTTTTTTATATATATATATCCAGTTTTATTTTATTTTAATTTCACTAATAATTTAAAAAATTAAATGAGGCAATCGTATATATATATATATATGAAAACGGTTCAAATAATTTAACACAACAAACGGGGTCTCTTTTAAAAAAAGAGCAAAAGAGAGAGAAGAAAAAACAATGTGCATCATGATGATGATGATGATGATGACGACGACACACGCACGCCTATGTTTAATCTTTATCTAAATAACACTTAGTGTTGGGGGGGCGATGCACATGGTAGAGAGAGAGAGAGAGAGAAAGAGAGAATTTAAAGAGTCACCTAATCAATCTTCCGTTCAATGACTTTTAAAAAAACTTTTAGTCTTCTTCCACCCACCTCCCTCTCTCTCTCTCTACCCCTTCCCATACGAAAGGGATAGATACATATACAACAATATAATAATAATAATAATAATAAACTGCGTTAACAACAGTTAATTTTTCCTTTCGTTTACAAATATCGTTCGTGTTGCATTTAAATTTCGGACAACTTCTTCAAAAATTTTTAAGGATATATCTATCTAACCTTTTAATATCTCGTTTGACGCGATTATATTGTAAAAATAAATTTATACAAAAAATTTTAAACGTTGTGAAAAGCGATTGAGAGAGTATCTTGCCAAACCAGTTGAACAAATTTATAAATGTCCATCTTTCTCTTATAATAATTTTTTTTTTTTTTTTTAAAAAGAGATTGCCTTATAAAAGAAAATTATTTGATAATAAATATATATATATATTAGTATAAATGTTATAAAAAAAAAATTTCAAATTTATAAAAATTATAAATAAAATTTAGGGAAAAAAAAAATGACTAGTCTTTTTAATATGCATATATATGTGTGTGCATGTGCAATTTAACAGTAAATAAATGAAAGTTTGAAATGCTCTTCTTATTTATTTTTTTTATGCACTCTAAATTAAATTTATTAATGCTTCTCTATTTAAATTTACTACTTAGTCTAATAAATTAAATGCAAGAAAGAAAAAAAAAAAAAAAAAAAAACAAAAAATCACCGTTGCCTGAATTAATAAAAAATATTTAACTTTTTTTCGCATAATATACATTCATCATTAACGTGAAATTTTTTCTTTGCTTTTTGAAATATGCAATAAATTTTTAATGAGATTTTTTCAAATTCATTTAAAAATTTTCTTATTATAAACAATAACAATAACAATAACACCGGTAACAATGATAATAATAATAATAATAGTGAGAGTTACAGTTATAAATAATCATTTTTGTATCTCTCGTGTACTTATTTGTATACAATTCTCTTATTATTCTACTCTCACTCATTTTTTCGATTTTATATTGATAAGTAAATATCAAATGTCTTTTTTTTTTTTTTAGCTAATTTAAAGAAAAAGTTGATAAACAAGTTTTCAATAAAAATGACTTTCGACAAACTTTTTTTTTTTTAAATAACATTCACCGATTGGCCATTGTCCAATCGTTGACTCGTATCAATGAATCAAACAATAATAATAAAAATTCTAACAAAAAAACCGAGAGAGAGAAACAAAAAAAAACTATTTGATGTTTTGAAAAAATAAAAATAAAAATTATTTTTCACTTTAAAAAAAAAAAAATTCTTGTTAAACATTTTTAATTAAACATATAAATTCGAAACGATTACAAAAAGAAATATTTACAAATGTATAAACACTTCTATTTGTGTGGTTTCTGTAGCAGCGCCATTCAACCAAAAGAAAAAAAAAAAAAAAAAATTCAACGATTTTAAATTGTAAATTTCTTAATAATAAATAGAGTGAATTAACGATAAAAATGGTACAAAACGTACGAAAATACCAATTAAAATAAAATACCCGAAGGTACTAATTGTCGTGTCATCATCATTCAAATTACAACAAAATTTTTTACTTAAAAAAAAAAAAATGGCGGGTTACGAACAAAATTTCCATACCCAAAAATTGCATTTTTTTTTTAAATCTTGAATTGACATACTTGTGCAGAGGCAAAGTATTATAAAAAAATTTATCTCATTTTAATAAATAGAAATTTTTACTCTACTTAATCGAATGATGATGATGATGATGATGATGATGATGAAAGCCGTTCAAATGCCGAACCGGCAAAATACTCGTTGACCGGGAAAAATATTCATTTGCGGCCAATCAAAAATAGAAAATTTTTTTTTTTTTTTTTTTTTTCGCATCAATTTTAAATTCTTTTTGTAACCCGAATAATGAATGTCATTTTTTGATTTTTCTCCATTCGATTTTATTACGTTCGATAATTTTTTAAAAAAAACCTAATTAAAATATCGAGTGAGTATTGTGTATATTTTCAATTTTGAAAAAAAAAAAACCTCAAAGTACCGACGAAAGTAACAAATACCCACAAACTTTTTATTGCGGTTTTTTGGTTTTTTTTTTAATCAATTGAAAATACCCATAGTAGTTTATGGTTAAAATTTTATTTTATATAATTACATCTTGTAACTAAAATTTCTAATGTAAATTTTAAAAAAAAAAAAAAGGGAAGTAAAGAAAATAATTTTTCCAAAGTTCAACCGCCACAATTCCCTACACCAAAAAAATGACAACAAAATTAAACGATAATTAAACGACTTGTTTTATTATTATTATTATTTTTATTTTTTTTTAATCTTTGAAAAAAAGAAAAACATGGCGATTAATTAACTGATACGAAACTTTTCTCGTATAAAAAGAAAATTTCAATTGATTCGAATGAGTACCAAATACTAAACTTACTATAAAACATTTTGTGTTTTCCTAAATTTGACATTTTTCCTGTACAAAACTAGTAGATTTTGTCATTTCTTTTAAAAATACAGTCAGATATCGAATTAAACAATCTAATAATCTCTTTTTGTAATAAACTGACAAA